>NW_021319740.1:613119-698111 GCF_001605985.2 Dendrobium catenatum | reverse complement strand
CAAATTTCTTTAAAAAGAGAGTTGTATCCACACTTCCTTTTTCAAAAGATCTTTCAAGTAGGAAGGTGCTCAATCTCTCATACCAAGCCCTAGGTGCCTGTTTCAATCCATATAATGCCTTTTTTAACTTGAAAACATGATTTGGGTATTTAGAATTTTCAAAACCTGGAGGTTATTCTACAAAAACATCTTCTTCAATTATCCCATTTAAAAAGGCACTTTTGACATCCATTTGAAATAATTTAAAACCTTTAAAACAGGCAAAGGTAAGTAAAACCGTAATTGCTTCAAGTCTAGCTGCAGAGGCAAAAGTCTCCTCAAAATCAATTCCTTCAATTTGATTATACCCGTTAGCAACTAATCAAGCCTTATTTCTAATGACTACTCCTGAGTCATTCATTTTAATTTTAAACACCCACTTGGTTCCAACAACACTTTGATCTTTTGGCCTTGAAGTTAATTCCTAAACTTCATTTCTTACAAATTGATTCAACTCTTATTGCATGGCCAATATCCAAAATTCATTAGAAAGTACTTGATCAATGTTAGTGGGTTCAATAGTTGAAATAAAGGTTGAATGATTGACTTCTTTGTTTAATCCACGCCTAGTTCTAACACCCTCACTAGGTTCACCTATAATCAATTCCCTTGGGTGGTTTTTAGAAAATCTCAAATCTCTAGGCATAGGGTTTTCTCTTTCCAAATTCTCTTCCACATTTTCCAAAAATCATAAGGTATATTGTCAAACAGTGGAGGTCTAGTTATAGAGTAACCCTCAGGTATGTTTCGCTTTCCGAATGTAGCCATCTACGTTAATCAAAAAGTAGTTTAAACTTATGATTTTGAAACAGAGATCTGATACAACTTGTTGAGTTTAGTAAATAGGCTGTTAGACCTAAGTTAATGTCCCAAGGCTACCAAGAGGGGGGGTGAATTGGTAGTTTAAAAATTTAAACCCTCTTTCAATTTAAGTTGAACCGAAATGAAAATTTTTCTTTTAAGTTTTTCTAAAAAATGTTTTTCAACCACAAAGTTTTTAAAATTAAAAATAAAATACGGAAACGTAAAAATAGTAAAGTAAATGACACCAGATTTAGAGTGGTTTGGTCTAAACCAGACCTACATCCACTCCCTAGAGGAACCCTCTGAGTATTGCACTAATACCAATAGTGACTCTCCTTTTGCACCGACAGCAAGGCGGAGAAGCCTTTACAAAACACTCTTTTCACCACTACCAGGTGCGGTAGAGAACCGTCATCCATTTACACAATTCTCAGTGTTGGCAGAGAACCGTCTGTCCTTTTACACAATCCCCAGTGTTGGCAGAGAACAATCGTCCTTTCACACTCTCCTAATGTGGGCAGAGAACCCTTCGGCTATTCACACTCTCCAAGTGTAGGCAGCAAACCCTTTGGCTATTCACACTCTCCAAATGTTGGCAGAGAACTTGATTTCCTTGACATATCTTCTCACAAGAATCTAGACGGAAGAAGGAAAAGAGTGAAGTAATCCCAATTCACAAGTAGAGATTCTTACCTTTGAACTCCAAGTGAAGCCTTCACGCTCCAGTGGTAGGAATCGTCCTTTGAATGCACTCTCACACTCTCTCCTTGGCTATTCTCTCAAGAGGCACGAAGGTCAAATGACAAAAAGATTTGGTGGCAGTCTAATTTGGACTATTTATACAAAATACAAGAAAAACTGCCCAAAAACTGCAAGTTTTCATTTCTGTACGCAGTGGATCATCCCGTACGATTGTGGATCATCCTGGACGATTTTACTTAAAAGCCTTGAATCGAACCTCTTTGTATATGTGTACGAAATATTTTCATACAAGCTGATCGTCCTGTACAAACTAGTTCATCCGGTATGAACGGTTATTACTAGGTAGGTTCCAAAAACTACAGAAAACTGTTCTAAGTCGGTTAATCGTCTGGAGGAAAATCTTATTCGTCTGAATGAAATTTTTATAGAGAACCGATCATTTTGGATGATATTTAATTTCATCTGGACGAAAATTTTACAAAGAACAGATCGTCATGTACGATAATTTAATTTCGTCTGGACAAAAATCTTACATAGACCAGATCGTCCTGTATGATATTTAATTTCGTCGGGACAAAAATTTTACAGAGAGCAAATTGTCATGTACGATAATTTAATTTTGTCTGGACAAAAATCTAGCATAGAACAAATCATCCTGGATAATATTTAATTTCGTCCTGGATGAATAGGACTTAGAAAAAATTTTTAAGCCAGTTCCTATTCGTTCCATGTGCTCAATAGGAGATAACTGTCTGATTGTCCCGTACGAACTGATATCGTTCCGTACGATCAGTATAAATTTTATATGATCTCCTTATGTGTGTGTGTATATTTTTATTCACTCAAATTATAATCACTCCCTTTCAAATCTATTTCAAAGAAAAGTACAAGCTTCAAATTCACAAAGTATCTCATGCTGAATTTGATTTGAAGTCTTCGTGGTCTAGAGTTCAATTTTTCTGAAATGTTAGTACACACAAGAGCAAATATAAATCTTCTAAAATTGTTAGGAGATAACTACACATTTGAACAATAATGTTTGGACTCATCAAAACTATATAAGTTGCAAAAATGTAAAGCATGCAAATAGCAAATATCTTCACAGGTATCTTTCAACTGATGCATCATTTGTTTTCTTGTTAAGCTTCATTTGTTGGGTAAGCGTTATGGCTACAAATCGTCTATTCAAAGTACTAGATTCTTCTTAATAATATATTTCACTTTGCACCATCTAATCCAGAGCAGATGAATGGCATCCAATATCACATCCAACAAATATTAATATACAAACCTTGACTTGGTCAATTTTTCCATTTAAGTGAGGAATGTGGCTAACTTTTTTCGGATCACGGCAATTCCATCAAACTAACATATAAGGTAAGTTAGCACTAGACCAGGAATACCGCAAGATCATGGAATTCAAAAACCACTGGTGACATAATAGAATATAGTAAATCCTAAATCCAGTTGAATTCAAAACCCATGGATGAAGGTATATTACCTCAAGTAAATTAGAACTGTGGAAGACCCAAAAGCTCATAAGAAAATATGGAGAACACAAAATATCTCAAAGCCCTTAAGCATAAGAAGAAATAAAGGCAGCAGAGTAGTCATGTATAAGCATTTGGGGCCCTGCGCGCTCATAATATCCTCATTGTAAATTTATTCCTATTTGATGCTTTCAGCCATCAAGCTCATCAAATCCCAGCCATCAAGCTCATCAACCCCCCCCCCCCAAAAAAAAAAAAAAAAGCACACTGAACCATTGTCAAAACAAACCCAATGGGAATCATTGCCAAAACCAAAGCCATAAGAAATTGGAGCTTCCATTTGGATCAGTTGAGTATCATGATCCAAATGTTATGCCTTATTATTACAATAGAATGATACTTCCATTTCAGTACAGATGCATTTTGGATAAACATAATCTGATAAAACATAAGCAACCTCTTTAGAAAGAAGAAAGGGGATGATTACCATCAGTTTTTTATAAGCCATTTCAACAAGTTTATGCAAAAAAAGTTGCATAAAATTCCCCTAAAAAAATACTTCAAATGCTTGTCTAGGGTATGTTGATTAGAATGAGAAGAAGAAGAAGAGCAAGAAGCAGAGGAGACACTGAGAGTACCGCTTGAGTCCCACGCAGGAGTCTCGAGTGAGGAGAATACCGAGAGTTTGATCCTCTCCGAGATTCGCTTGAGTCCCACGCAGGAGGGAGAAGAGAGATCGTAGAAGAACCCCCGCTTGAGTCGCGCGCAGAAGGAGAAGAGGTATCGACGGAGACGAACCTGGAATGCTTCTTGAGTCGCGCGCAGGAGGATTGCAGAATGCTTTAGTGGAGAATTTTAGTTTCGCGCCGATGGAATTAAGGCTCGTAAAAGAGGATTTGCATTAGTTAAAAGAACTGGTTAAAATCGGTACTAGTTGCACCGGTTAAAATCGGTGCTATTTGCACTGGTTAAAGCCGGTGCTAAAAGAGACTTTTAGAAGCGGTTCTAAAACCGCTCCTAAAAGTGGTGCAAAAAATCTAACTTCTAGTGCTGATTTTTATGAGCATATTCTTATTGATATTCTTAGATCCATAGAAGGATTTGCCATTTATTTTTGAAAATTTTAGTTTACTTTCATAACCCATACAGGTTTTATAGCTAAAATATTTCCCTATGTTTTTTTTTTTATCATTTCATATATTTTATGGTTAAAGCATTAACTTTTACAAGCATATCCAGGCCTCCCCCAACATAGCATATGAAGAAACATAGAAAAGCATGCAATTGTAGTGAACACAAAAAATAAATAATTAACCAAATTAAATCAACCTTTAAAAAAATGTATGTGTCTGAGTCCATGATATATCCCAAAAATAAAACAAAGTGTAAAACATACATAGGCATTTTTCATAAACAACCCAACTTAAATATATGGACTCAATATATGGTTCTTTAAAATTTTCTCTTTTGATATTCTAGAGCTTCACCTTAAATTTCATCCTATTGGTTTATCCTTCCTTATATATATATATATATATATATATATTCCCTATAAAATATATGCTAGAAGGCATGTATAGACTTCATCCATAAATTCACGCATATTGCCTATCATAGATGTGTGCCAAGCTATTTCATCCCTTCATTGCAATACCTACTAGGATTTTAAGATTTATGGTAGATCCTACAAACAAATGTTTATAAATAACTTTAATTTGCTCTTCATGTTTGGAATAATGACATGAAATAGTAGAATAGTATATTGCTATCCTTATATTTAAGGGCATGTGCCCATAACACAAAAATCCTCAAATAATTATTTCATATAAAACATCTCAAATAGATTTAAGAAATGATAATTATTAACTATATCCTACCTTAGGATACCATAAGGAAGTGAATTTAGTATATCCAGGGCCATATATTTGAACATTATACCAGATGCATTAATTTAACGTTGATTTTTGAAGAGATTTGCTAAACATATTTTTCAATAAAATTGACCAACTCCTTCCTTGTGCTTAGCTTTACCTCATAAAGCTTTTCCCTTACTATAATGTATTTCTTATAAGACCCTATAAGTGGAATGATAGTGATTTAGCATTGGTTAGCCATATAATAAACCTATGGCCATAGAGACATTATATATTATATTGGACCCTTGAGCCTAATAAGCTAGATTAACACTAGTTTATACTAGGAGGAACTTCAAACCCTTATGAGTCTAACATACACCTCATTACTAGTTTAAAAACCTTCAATAATTTCAAAGCTTGTTTATTATTGTTTTAACTTAAATCCAAAATCTAAGAACCATTTTTTGTAATAAGTATGCCTTTAGATCCCAATTGGACCACTCATGAATCAATTTATTTAGACTTTTGAAGGACTATTCCATTGGAATTAGGTCACTTCCTAGATCCTTAATTCTATATCAAACTAATAAAAACCCTAAAACCCTAGAAATTGTAAACCATAACCTAAGGTTTATGCATTGCTTTAGTAAACCCTAGGTTCACTTGATCCTAGGATCTATATTCTATAATCTAGCTGACCTTTAAAGCTTACACATAAGGCAAGGAGTTCTAGACAAGTTTTATGACCATGGTCAAATTAGTTGACTAAAATAAATCCTTTAGCCAAACTTAACAAATCCAAAATCTAAGTTGAATAAATCAAAACTTAATGACATCAGACTTAGCTTTAATTTCTATAGCTGTCCCTATGGTTACCTTGACCCTTATATGAGTTTAAGAAATTTTTATTATTATCAATGTTGATCTCATTTTTATATAAGGTCAAATTCTTCTTCCTATCTTTCATCCTTATGTCATAGAATTTCCTAGCCTAGTTTAGACCCAATATATAGTGACTATAAGAGGTGACCTAATGAATTAGCTTTAGAAACTATTCTCTTAGAAGGTTTCCTACTGAAACTTGTAGGCTCCCTAATTTCTTCTTACTCTTAAACCTAGAGCCTAAACAAAACCTAAATCTAATTCCTTTATACGTAAACTACATATTATGCCACTGATTGGCTAAACTTGACAAAACCCACTACCATGAATCAAATCATTCCAAGGATTCTCTTGAATGAATTTGACATAACTTTGGCTATTGGATACATTTAATCTCCTTTATTTAACCCACATTTTTTGAAATACCCAGCATGTGATAAATAAAAAAAATTGGCATATTAATTATTACACCTACATTAAACTTAGCCTTTGCATTTTAAACTCACTAAAAATTCTTTTTATTCATTCTATGCAAAAATTAGGTCATGGTCAACCCTTTGACTATGTTTAGAATCAAGATTACCAAAATGCCCCTAAATATACATCATTATTACTTTTAACCTAAAATTCATAATAGAAATTATTTCAACATTCCAAACCTTTTAAGAACTTCATTAAACTCAACCATATCCATTTGAAAACCTTGACTTCCATTATCGACCAAGACAACCATGGAACCCCTATGTGAAATCTACATGATTCCCTTAAAATTAAACTAAAACTATGTGAACCCTTAGATTTAAACCCAAGCCAATGGTGATAACTCATACTAAGTATCCTACCATGGCCAACCCACCAAAAGGGTTGAATTGGTTGAACCATTGTATTAGCCCAGAAAGCACGTAAATTGGTCAAAACCCATTCTACATAACATAAACTAAAATCCCCCATTTTACTTTATATAAGTCATACAACCTCCTAATTTAATTTTTATATCTACCCAGCCACTTGACTCCACCCCATTAAAAATTAAGAAGGTGAACTTACCAACCTGTAATACACATCCTAAAGAGTGACCTCCTGCCGTCTTCTCTATCTCTAACTGATTAAATCCACTAACAGTGCTATTTATAAGCATCTTAATGTCTCTAAGAGCAAGCATTTATAAGCCTGTTAATGTTAATCATAATGTTGTTTTTGTGACTGATGATAATGTTCTTCCAGGTTCGGAGAATCAGAACATCAATTTGAAGCAGGACGAAATAGAAGAAACTAGGGTGATGGATGGTGATGTAATTGTTTTTTTGGTCGTGGAAGAAGTTAAATTGGTTTATATTGCATAGGAAGTTGTTAATGAAATGTCAGTTCATGAGGCTGATTATTATGCTAAGCAAAATGATGTGAATAAAGTGAACATGACTATTGAAAATGTTATCACAAAGCATAATGTGGAGGAAAATTGTGAGGGCACTAGAGAGGATGGTGAATTTCTCCTAGAAGATGATGTCTGTAATGTTGCTGGACGAATTTCAGAGGCACTCAAGGCAGGTTCTGAAGTGGTATCCTCCCAGATGCTACTTGGTGGTGATAATTGTTTGGATATGGATTCTATTCATGCTATTCTAGACGCTGATGTCAAAGATAGCTTTAATACATGTAGATGGATTGAGTCAGATAAACATGTATTAGAAGGTTTATTCTGTGAGGTTCTGCCCGATGGAGATGTATGCTTAGAAAATATGTGTATCTAATCTTTTTCAGCTGCCAAAGGTACTACAAGAAAAGTATGAAGGGTTCTTAAGAATTCGAAATCATCAAACTCTATTAATCTCAAGAGAAGACAAAAGGAAGATGGAGGTATGCTTGGTCCCATTAAAGGAAGTCTTAGAGGCAGGAGAGGAGTTGACAAGTTGGATAGTGCTGGGGGCTCATCCCCATTGGGTTCATAATGTCTTCTATACTATTTTGGAATTGCAGGGGAGCTAAGAAAAAATATGCTTCCCATTACTTACGTGGTTTGGTTGGTGATTATGTGACTTTTTTTATTGGCCTTTTGGAAACTAAGTTAAGCTCTATGGATACTCATGAGGTGAAAAGAATCATTGGTAGTGAGTGGGATTTTTTTCATGTCAATGCAAGAGGGACTTCAGGTGGCATTTTGGTGTTATGGAGAAGTAAGATTTCTTCCTTTACTAACTTAAACTCCTCTAGTCAATGTGTTATTGGATGTTTAAAAAGTCCAAATGGTGTTTTGTGGAACATTTCCATTATATATGATAATAAGGATAAGTATGAGAGGAGGAAATTATGTGAGTTAATTGAAGGTTATAATCTTAAGGATATGCCTTGTATCATAGGTGGTGATTTTAATTGCATTCTTTCCAAAGGTTATAAAAGTGTGGAAAGCGGTCCATGTTCACTCAATGGCCTCAAGAGATGAAGGAATTCCTTTGAAAAAATGATTTTCATAATATTGGGACTGTTGGTCAAAAATTTACTTGGTGCAACAAAAAAGATGGGTTTGCTCGAATTTCAGAGAGATTGGATAGAATTTGTCTAAATTCAAAAGCTTTATTTCAGATTCCTTTTGTAGTTACTAAGCATTTTCCTAGAGTTGCCTCTGATAATTGCCCACTTCTTCTTAACCTCTTCAATTCGATTGCGGTCAAACAAAAACCCATTAAAATTGAGAATGCTTGGTGCTCTTATGAAGTCTAGAGGGGTGTGGTAATTAATGCTTGGAGTAAGAATGATTTTGGCAACCTCTCTGAAATCATCCAAAAGAAATTAAAAAGGTCCTTTAAAAACCTTTTATTTTGGAGTAAAACAAGCCTAATGAACTAAACAAATCCAAGGTTGAGTTACATAAGGATATCATGTATTTTCAAGAAGAGGAAAGTTTGGGTGGGTTGGATTCGGTTAAGCTACTTGAGCTGACAAGAAATGTGAATGATCTCAATGTGACACTTGCTAGATTAGCTATGTGGTGGAAACATAGTTCCAAATCTCATTGGCTGGATGAGGAGATCGCAATTCACAATTCTTCCATACTTTTGCATCAACTAAAAGGAACAGTAACATGATCAATCAGGTGGTAGATTTGGATGGTTGCTTGATTATGGAACCTGAGGAGATTCAAGCTTTGTTTGAAAACTTCTTCAGAAAGAAATGGATGAAAAGACATTGATCTTTCTCTAATTTTCCTACTTTCTCAATTGAAGGTGTGTTAAATGATGTTCAGAAGGCTCTGTTAATTGCAGGCTATATGAAATAGGAGCTTTTCTTGATGGTAATGAAAATGAATAATAATATAACACCCGACAATGATGGAGTGAATGCCTAGTTTTTCAAACACTTTTGGAATATTGTGAATGTTGAGTTGTGGAATGCAATCCTTAACTTCTTCAATATGGGTGTAATGCCTGATAATTGGAAGTATATGTTTGTCGTGATGATTCCTAAGACTCCAAATGCTTCTGAACTTAGCAAGTTTTGTCCTATTAGCTTATGTCAAACGCTTTACAATATGGTTGCTGGCATGATAATGAGTAGGTTGAATCGTTGTCTTCCTAAACTATCAAGGTGATTTTTGTTCCAGGAAGAATGATTTAAGACAACTGCCTTTTGGCCCATGAGTTGGTCAATAAGCTCATATTTTCTAAATCTGTACCTGGTTTTATGTTACTTAAGCTTGATATGGAACAAGCATATGATAGCATGTGTTGCAAGACTCTTTATAAGACCATGCATGAAGTTGGATTTCCTGATTTGTTCATAAATCTTATCAAGCAATGTATTAGTAACCCAAGATTTTCTATTATTATCAATGGGAAAAGAAGCGGATGGATTAATATAGAATGTGGTTTCAAACAAGGATGCCCATTAGCTCCTAGTCTTTTTAGTATATGTTCTAAACTTTTTTCAAAAGCTTTTTTGGAAAGAGGCAACGAACTTGGTGTTAAGTTGGCTCCTAACACACCTAAGGTAACATACTTTATATGCTGATGATGTTTTGAATGCATCCAAAGCTTCATGCAAAAATGCAAAGATCATTTCATCAATCCTCTGTGATTATGGCGGGTAGACATGACAGAGCATTAATAGAAGCAAATCAATTGTCATGTATGGCATATATGTAACTCAATATAAAAGGAAGAAATTGAATAAACTGTTTTGTTATAGAATGATGGAAGAATTTAACTATCTTGGCATAAAGATGGATCTCAAATGATTGGAGGCAATTGATTTTAACCATATTCTAGAAAAGGCTACAGACAGACTCAACACTTGGGCCTCATGCAACCTTTCCATGGCTGGGGTTGGTGTTAATAAATTCTATTTATTCTTCCATCCCTTTATTTAGCATGTCTCACTCTTTGATTCCTAAAAGTATTCTTAAGGAATTGGATAAGTATTGTAGGAGTTATTTGTGGCATAAACAGCAAGGTAAAAATGGTATGCATTATGTCTATTGGGACATGATGTGAACACTCGTAATGTAAGGTGGTCTTGGCATTCAAGGTGTAGCGAAGAGACAAGGTCCAGTAAGAGCACGCATTGCTTGGAATTTTGTTAATAGGAAAGATGTCCTTCTAAATAAATTCTTGTAAAGAAAATATGACAAGGATATTTGGGACTCTAAAGTTAAGCGATCATCTTCACCTATGTGTTAAATTATCATAGATGGTGCTCGTTTCTTGAAGCCAATTATCAGGTGGAAAGTATATAATGGAGAAAGAATCAATATCTTGAATGATAATTGGATACTTAATAACAGCTTGAATAGGTGGCCAGCTTTGTGTGACTTTGAGGAGAAAGAAAATAATTCTATTTTTATCTTGATCAATAGAGAAGGAAATTGGGATAAGGTGATGCTAAGTAAGCTATTTTGTGGAACATTTCCATTATATATGGTAAAAATTGGTTTCCCCCGCCTACAAGTTAGATCAAGTTGAATGTTGATGCGTCCTTAAAGCAAAACAGAGAAGCAAGTATAGGTAGAGTCTTAAGGGATCACAAAGTCAGATTCTTGATGGCATATGGAAGGAAATTTGTGCATTGTAATATCTCTATGTTAGAACTGATTTTGATTTTTAATTTCAAAGAGGTTATTAAAGATTGGATGACATTGCAAGGAATTGTGAATGAAGGTGATAACATTAATGTTATCAAATTGCTACAAAAGTCGCTTTGTTTGGAGAATTAGGGCAACAAGGTTCTCAACTTGATTTTTCTTTTCTTGATGTTTTTAGAAATTTAAAATTTCACAATGTTTCTAGATATAGCAATTGTGTGGTGGATGCTTGTGCCCACTTTGATCTTCTGGGTGATTTTATTTGGGAGGAATTTCTTTTCAATGAACTTTAATCAGACATTTCTGACTTGATTACGAAGGATTTTGATAGGGTAGCTATCACTTAGGTTCTTTGTATTTCTTTCATTTTTATGGTTTAATGCAATTTGCACATCCCAAAAAAAAAAAAAACTGATTAAATCCACATGGAAAGCTTCATAGGAAGCCTTTCTATTCAATCATAGGCATCCCCAAGCTCCTTTAATAGCTAAGTGGTGTGGGTGAATCAATCATAGGCATCCCTTGTTCAATACTACTCATAAACTCTCTCTTTATTCCTCTAATAAATTCCAAATGCTTCCCTTGAGATAAATCTTCATTTTCCCAACATTCCCTAGATATTTGGTGCTTTAGAGAGGTTTGTCAAGTGATCTCTACCGAGGTGTTTATGGTGAAAACTCCAATTTCAAATTACTTCTTCTCTATGATTGAGGTCTTCAGTGAAGTTTTTCCCTAAGTATAGCGGAGCACACTACGTCAATTCATAGGCTACAAGATCCATTACAATCATGTATACTTCCAAAATGAGATTAAATTTCTTAGTGTCTAGGACATTATAAGAAAAGCTTTTATCATATTGTCATCTAGTCATAAATGGAGTGTTTTCTTCATATAGATTATTATGAATCTTTTGCAAATGGATCTATAGTATGAACCTTTTGAATTTACGAAAAGAGTCTGATGGGAAATAATAAGTGTACATGTGATCTATGACACCAAGCCCTCCTTTTCCTTCTAAATTATTAGATAATTCTAATTTTAAAAGAAAATCCTAATATCATACAAATGAAATCAAGAAGTAGAGAGCTATAATCTATTTATTTGTTTGTAAAAAATTACATAGATTATTCTCAAAGTATTTGTAACACACCTTAAGATAATGAATTCTTAATTCACCATATTGAACTAATTAAACAATACTTTTGTACTTGACTTACCTCCTTGGGTAAAGAATTTACTTGTTATTATGTGTTTAGGATTTGTTAGTTTGATGAGATCATTAAACATTGAATCCATGAGAATATATTCTCGAAAACCTAAATTATATCATAAACATTAAATACTAAATAAGATTATAATAAAATAATTAATTTATTTCAACCTAAACTTAAAGAAAACCCTTTTAAACCTTCAACGAATAATTAAGCATCTAAAATAATAAAATTATAATGTTTAATAGAATAAAAAACTATACATCTTAGCACACATTATAAATTGTTTATTATGGTAACCTACATTAGATTTAGGATAGGATCATTGTTTAAATGAATTGCTTATTAAACTTTACTTTTTATGTTGTGAAGAATTTTTCTTTTTTGTTGGATGTGTGTTATGCTGTTTGTTGTGGTAGAGTGATTAATTTTATTATTTTTATGATGACTCTATGATCCTATAATGGTCATTTAGATTAGCCAAGGCTAGGAAAGATCATTATTTTTTTGCTAATCAAATCTTATGCAACAAGCCATACTTATGCATGGCATTAAAAAGGGGTAAAAAATATTAAATTATAAAACTAATCAAATTTTATGCAGGTGCTTATATGAATTTAGCCCCCTAATTATTAAAAGCATGGCCTATATACTAGGACTAAGTTGTGAGAAAATATCGTTGAAACATTATGTGTGATATATGCTCTTATTAATATACTTATTTTAAAAAAAACCATACATGGTAAGTATAGAGATTTTTTTATTTTAAAATGTAATTTAATAATAGTTATGAAATTCTATAAAAAATGAATTAGTTCTTCAAGGAGAAAGGAACCAAAAGTAAGGAAATATCTTACTATTATTGGGGAGATTTATTTCTTTGGAAACCTTTTTAAGGATGATCAGTACAGGAACATTTAAGACCAACAAATAAATCAATTTTTTGTAAAAAATACTTGCGTTATTAATAGGAATAAAAATTTATGTTATTGTTTGTGGAGCATGGATACCATTTTTTTCTTGAAGACCCCAATTTGTATTATGTGAAACTTGCCACACTGGACATTACATTTTTTTAATTCATTTATTCTATGGTGTGTTTACTTTTTGTGTTACATGTGCTATTTTCCAAGAATTATGCCTAGGAAGTTAGCGATAAAAATTATTCTACTCATTATTGAGTAATACAAATTAAGATTAAATAATATAGCAAGATAATTAGCCTGAAAAGTAAGCAAGGATTCGCCTGGGGTCTCATAATTTCATGGGGGTATATTTCGTAGACTCCCAAGCATGATGTTATCTACACAAGTTCACCTATCGATCAAGTAATAAAGTAGAAAAAGGATTGTCGATCTCATGAGAAAATTTGCATCCTATGCCCCAAATACACTATACTTTAAGTAACAAAGCTAATCCTACTGAATAAAGATGAAAGTTGGTGTTCTATAAACTACTATAGTTGTGAAAGAGATAATATGATCAATATTAAATATCTTATTAATTTATGATCATGAATGCTATCAGTGGCGGAGCCAGAAAGTTCATCAGGGGGGGGCCTAAACTATGTTATTAAAATTTTCCCTCAACTTTTTTATATCCAGGCTTGGGACCGGCATAGGCAGTTTTAAAATTTTTTTATTAATAATTATCCAAAAACATATAATATTAAATATAAGAGAGTAAACAACTTACAATTTATAACGTCGACTCTTCATATTCTGAAAGAGTTGAATGATTACTTCATTATCAATAGAATCCAAAATTTCTTTTTCAACATAAGCAATTAATAAATCATTCATCCATTGATCGCCAATCCTATTTCGCAGCCAATTTTTTATAATATTCATGGCAGAAAATGCTCTTTCAACGCCTGCTGTAGCAACGGGTAATACTAATGCAAATTCCAGTAGTTTAAAAACTACATGATATACTATATCCTTCCTGCATTGGATCATTTTTTCAGCAAGACTTCCAATATCTTTTAATGAGGTGAACTGATCATCAGATCGCATATCCATGATGTAAGTATCCAATTGATTTTCAATAACTGCCTGATCAAGAAGACTAAAATCAGCTGGATAAAATTGTGTCATTCGAATCAACTTGTCTTTGTTGAATGCATGAAATCTGTTATTAGGATTCAAACATGCCATGCACAAAAGCAGGTCGGTATTTACTTCTGTAAACCGATTGTTCAACTTCTGAAGCTGCATATCAAGCACCGTGTAAAAAATTTCAACCTGGAAATGATATAAATTTGTTATATCTTGAGCTCCGACCACGAGCAACCCATTTGTCATCCATATGTGGAACATTGATATGTTGTTGCTCACAAAATGCGATTACATTACTAATGAAGTCAGTCCACTTGTTATCTCTCATATCCTGGAGTCGTCTTTTACATATACGCACCAAAGACATAGCATTAACAATATCTTGTTCTCCTCTCTGTAAAGCTTTTGATAGTTCATTAGTAATACCAAGAACATCTTTCATGAGATGCAGGCAAAAGATAAACTCAAAGGTCTATAACGATTCTAATAAAGCATATGCCTCACCTTTTTGTTCTGAGCTCAAGCCTTCTTCCAAAATGATTTCTAGAACATCAATAACTATAGAGAACATTGTAATCAATCTTAAAATTGATTCATAGTGTGATCCCCATCGCGTATCACCAGCACGCCTGAGTGTTATTTCTTGATTTAAGCCTTGCCCAGATAAAAGATTTCCACTTTTTAACTCCTTTAATGTTTTCTCATGTTGTATTTCTCGAACTTGGTCGTGCCGCTTACAAGAATAAGCAACCAGATTCATTACACTTGAAATGATAGTAAACATCAAAGCAATGTGAACATGATTTTTTGCCACTGCCACCAATGCTAATTGAAGCTGATGTGAGAAGCAATGAATGTAATGTGCTGATTGATTTTCATTCAGAAATAGAGCTTTCAGACCATTAAACTCCCCTCTCATATTACTAGCACCATCATAGCCTTAACCACGTATTCTACATATGTTCAAACCATATGTTGATAGGAGTTGTTCAGTGGCAACTTTAAGACTATTTGCAGTAGTATCTGATACATGATAAATTCCCAAGAAACGTTCTACTATCAATCCTGTTTTATTAACAAAACGGACTACAATTTCCATTTGCTCCTTAGCATATGTGTCACGTGATTCATCAACTCAAACTGAGTAAAATTTATCACCAATCTCCTCAGATATGAAATTTGTAGTAGCAATAGCGAATGCTCTGGTAATATCTTTTTGAATATCAGGTGCAATTAACTTTAAATTGTCAGGAGCATTCTTTAAAACCACATCGTCTATATCTTTGTTATGTTCAGCCAAAAATTGTACCAGTTCAAGAAAATTACCTTGATTTTTAGATGTAGAAGACTCATCATGGCCTTGAAAAGCTAGCCCTTGCTTCAAAAGAAATCTTATGCAATCAACAGAGGTAGTGAGGCGAATATGATATGCAGATGTAGCTTGATATGTTTGCTTTTGGAACACAAACCCAATATGTTGACTCTGATTCAGTAGGTCTTCAGCACTATGTCTAGCATTATTATGCGCACTGTTCTGACCTCCTACATGAAGATCAAATTTATTTGTTTTTTTCCAATTCGAAAATCCATTTTTATTAAAGGCTTCTTCCTCTTCATTGCCTCTACCTGGTTTTCTGAACAGATAACTGCCCCCCCCCCCCTCCATCCGCCTTTGAATGCTATACTATTTTTCTTAATATACTCTTCTAAGATTTGTTACAAATTAAAGCATATACACCTAGATCACTATCAAGCTTGCAATATGTAAAGTAAGGCATTCACATTACTATAGTGATTTTATCTCTATAAACCATAGGAACCTATTCAACTTATGTTTAATTATGATAGTTTTATTTTTTAATCCACATAATTCTTCCATCATTCCTCCATCAAGGTAATAACCCACACTAGGTTTTAAATTCAAACATAGCCATTTAATGATTTAAATGAAGATGAGGATGAATTAAGCACAAAAGTAAAATATTTTATGTACTTAAGTTTACATAATGAGAAACATGCTTCATTCACATTATTAACCCAAAACAAAGGTATTAGGCATCCATAGAAATCATTTTACACAAAATAAATTTCATTATAGCAATCATAACAAGATATTAGAGTTAAAGTAGAGAGAATATAATCAATAATAAAGTTTATAATCACTTCCCATAGTATAAGCTTTCTGGATTGATATCCTTTAAGTTCATTCACTCCGCACTCTAAATCCTCACTCGCTTATTATTTTATTCAATAAGCAAATAACCAGCCCTAAATACTTCAAAAAGAAAATTATTTATACAGAGTATAGAACTAACTCAGGTGTCGTGGAACACAAATTGTTGGTACCATGACATTATAATAATGAACTAGCACTTTGGTACTCTAATCTTTTCTCTACCATGTCATTATGCTGAATCATTATAATTCATCACAGTGAACATATCTAACTCCTTTGCTACAATGTTGCAAGAAATTTAGCACCACGACACTACCATAGCACTATAGAATGGAACAAGGATGGGAATTTCTTAGCTTAGGTAGGAAAATTAGCACTGCGACGCTCTTATATTTACATAAGAGCATTAAATTATTTACAAAATTACATAAGATTGATCAAAATTATATTTTTGAAAGTGGAACTATAGGTATGTTGACACTGGAGTGCTGGAAGATTTGACTCTGCAAGAATAAATAAATTATAAAATTCCTAAATTCAGTTTGTCGTGGTGTTCTAGAGTGGCACATGGGTAATGTTGGTTTGGGTGTCGCGGTGCTAGCACAAACTTTAATATTTAGAACTTTTTTTTTGATATTTTCCAACACAACCTTAATTAAAATAAGCATTTGTATTAGAATTTATTTTTGAAATATTAAACTAATTTTCACTTAACATAAAGCATGCATTTTTAATTATTCTTCTCATTTTTAGATAGCTTCTCATCAGTGGGTAGAAGTAGATCACTTTACCAATTAGGGTGCAATTCTATCCAAGAACAATTCTTCTCTTTTAAAATGAAACATATTTAAAAACTAATTTTAAAACTATACATTTAAATTAGTTCATTGAGCCAATTAGTATGCATTGTATTAGAAATAAATTAAAAAAATAATAAATTATAATCACATTTATCTTTGGAAATATAACCAACTATTCATAATTTTAGGCTTTTTAGGATTTTTTAGATCTAGTCCCCATACTCTTAAATCGAAATAATAAAAACTCACATATCTTGTATTTCATTAGAATGTGTTCATGGTTTTAAAGAGATTAGGTGGTGTTTTAGTTGAGATTCACACCAAGGTGGAAGTATAAGTTCAGGATTATCTCACATTCCAAAACTTTCCTCAAGAGTTAAATATATAAATATCATTTCCTTAGTTTGTAAATTATTATATTATGTTTAAATCACTACTCTATAGAAATTCACTTTAGGTCTAGGTTTTGAGTTAATTCATAATTATAAGTACTCACCCTCAGAGAATATAATCTCATATTTCTAATAAAATTCTGACTTAAACAAAAAATTTCAATCTTAAATTATAAAGCCTAACTTTGGATAGATTAGGATTATCTTAAATTATTGTCCTCAATTTATTTGGTCTACCTTACTGAGATTCCTATTAAGAAACATACCGAAAGTTTACTATAGGTTGTGAGTATCAAGTTTCCCATGTAGCTCCTAAGTCCTTAGTATTCACAAAGATCACTTCTCTTAGTCATTTTAAGATTGGTTCCTCATATGTTATTTCATCTTCTACCATAACTAAAATATAAAGAAGGAAAATGAAATGCCATATGTGGAGATAAATAGAATAAAGGAGGAATTTCTTTGATGATCTAGTTATGTTAGCCACTAGCAAGAGGGGTGAATATGGTGTCCCTCTAACCTCTCCACATCTTAGTGGTTGATTGTTTCTTCTCGTCTCAGCTACTTATGTGAAGGAAGATGTGAGGTTTATTGCCCATTTAACTCTAAATTTTTATCAACCCATAATTGATTCTATTTAGGTTAAGGAAAGAAATTTTAGTAGTATATTAAAGAGTGTAGTTTAAAGATGTTTAGATACTCATATATATATATATATATATATATATATATATTAAAGTAGAATTTTTGATGAATATTAAGGAATTGATTGGTGAAAATTGGAGGATAATATCATAAAGAAGAATATTATTGGAACTCAGGTAGCAAGTTAACCTTAGATTAAGGAAGGAAAAAATCACTTGTGCAAGTTACTATCTCTATACTCACTAACGAATATCATAAGGAATCTCAAAAATCTCCCAGAAGATAGATAATATTCTTTTGATTGGTGAACAACATCAAGAGCATCTAAAGATGCTAAGGATTTAAGACACTTTCCTTATCATACCAATCATTATTTGTCACCTACTTCATTTACACCATCTAAGGAGCATAAGAAACATCATTATTCTCATACTGACTATTCACTATGGCTCGATAGGCACTGCTTTAGTGGTCCTTCATCTTTGTATCTTGATATAAAGGGGTTGGGTTCATCAACTCAACCTTCATTAACATCTGAAGAGAAAATGACTTGGTGATCCAAGGTAGAATGCATTCCTATTACAGTAACTTCATCTAAGAAATCTATAGATGAAAAAACTCAGAAAAGGAAAAGAGCTTAAATTTAAATATCTGTATGTAGTAGTTTATAGGTGATAAACTTTCTATATGCATTATGTATATGAAAATTCCATAGAAAATATGTTAATTGAACTAAAAGATATCATTGAAAATATAGAAGATGAAGAAGCTTTAGATTTTGATCCTGATCAAAATGATCTCTTGGAGGATATGATATCAGATGCTCTTTCTCTCAAGGAAGTCATCACAAAAGGAATATTTTTTAACAATGATGTAGAGTGTAGTAGTTGGGAAGGAGCTCGTACGAAATAAAACTTAGTGGCTATTATAATAATTGAGTCAAAAGGATGATCAAGTTCTAAGGTTAAAAAACAATTTAAAAGAGATGATAGCTACCATGGCTATTTTACATCCAAAAGGATACACATTAACAAGAGCACATGTTGATTCTCATTAATTTGAGTCTTGTTAAGTAGTTATTAAGAATTATGATGTTTTATTTAATGAAAAATAGGAACAAGAATCAAAAGTGAAGTCCATACAATCTAAAAATATTAAGTTTCTTCTAGAGAAAAAAGTGAAGGAAGTAGTAGCTCAATCCCAATATACATATTAATAGGGGTTTTACTTTTTATGAAGATAAGCTTGCTTTCTACTATGAATGTATTTGTTATATGCTCCTAACTACACAAGTGTGAGTGTTAATCAAGTAATAAAGTGTATGAGATGAGTATCAATACCATGAGAAATTAAGTGTGTTATAAACAATATTATTTACTCGTGCTAGATAATTTATCTTGCACAATGAATTAAAAGCTGAGGTTATATCACTATTAAAAAAAGTCATAAATAGTAGTGTTAACTAGAGTTAAAGATGAGCTTTTCTCATGGGATATTGCTTTTCTCATGGGATATATCTTTTCTCATGGGAAGTTCATGAATTGTAATCTAGAATTTCTAGAGAGAGAGAGACTAAAAAATTTCTAGAGTGATAAAGTTAAGAATTTTTAAATTTTATGTACTCCACTATTTTGGCTGGGTACTCGGGCATGACTGTTACATTGGCGGACACCATTGCTGGTCACTGGAATTCTACGGGAGAATCATTGAACTACTCAAGGCTTCATGATGGTCTTAAATCTATCCAGTCTGGTACATCTCTGTTTTGTTCAAATGGTCTAAAAGTGATTAGGGAGCCATCATCTCCTTGTCTGAATGTCATTTTAGTTATAGCTAGAAAAGGAAAAAGTACTGTAGTGGATAGTGATGTGGTTTTCAAAACTCCTCATTCATAAGTTAAATCTTTAGAAGAGAGACCAAATGACATGGAAGCCTCATCATCCTCTGGCATGAATATTCTGGTGAATAGATTTGGTGGTCTGAATACTAGAACTGATTATTCTATGAAGAAAGCTTTGCCATTGAAGACTGGTTTAGCACCAGTTGTTTGTCAAATTGATTCTGAAGATAATGTAATTCTGGTTCCAGTTGATAAAGATATGGGTGAAGTTAATAGAAGAAATGGAATGGGAGATACTTCTGTTAAGACTTCAATGAACTCCTGGGTGAAGAAATAGAATATCAAATTTAATTTTTCTGGGGATAATTTGTTCGTTACAACAGATGGAAAAGGAGTGAAACTTTATGAACCAAGTGTGCTTTCTAATTAAGAAAAACTTTATAAACTTTATGAAACTTTAAGGAATTTGCTTCTTTTGAAATGGTTGATCACTGACCCCAAGTGGTTATTGGGCAGCTAATCACTAATCCTTTGGGTAAGTGGAACATTGCAATGGTGTATGGTGGGAAAGATGATCATACCCATAGATCTCTTTGGAGAAAACTTGAAAATTATTTAAGTGGAGATGATACTTGTATCATAGGAGGGGATTTCAATTGTATCCTTTCTAAGGAGGATAAAAGGGGTGGTAAGAGATTCTATCTCTCTAAGGGCTCCAAAGATATGAAGAACTTCATGATGAATAATGATTTTCATGATATAGGATTCATGGGTCCTAGCTACACATGGTGTAATAACAAGGAAGGGAATTCTAGATTTTGGGAGAGACTTTATAGGTGTCTCTTGAATTCTAAGGCTATTCACAAAGTTCCTATGGTCAAGGTGCGTCATTTGCCTAGAGTAGCCTCGGATCATGCTCCTATCTCTATCAATATTGTAGAAAATCATAATCAGAAGTCGGGTTTCATTAGATTTGAAGATACTTGGAAGACTTACCCTGCAACTTGGAATATTGTTCTCAAGGCTTGGAAGAAAATGGACTACGGTTCTAATGCTAAAATTCGTGAAAGGAAGCTGAGGAGAGCTGTTAAAGCTTTGTACTACTGGAATAGGAACAAATGTCGTGATCTGAATTTTTTAAGAGATGAACTAAAGAAGGAAATCTTAATGTTAAAAACTGAGGAAGCTAATGAAGGAGGTTTAACGGTGGACAAATTGAAACTGTTGAGGAACAAAGTGCATGAACTCAATGTTACTTTGAGTAGACTCTCAACTTGGTGGAACCAAAGGTCTAAAATTAGATGGCATCAGGATGGAGACATAAATTCTAACTTTTTTCATCAATATGATTCGGCTAAGAGGAATGGGAATATGATATGGCAAGTCAAAGATGAGAATGGGAATGTGGTGGATGATTTGGAGCAAGTTGAGGAAGTTTTCTACAGTTTTTTTCAACAAAAGTGGTCAGCCAAAACGTGTAAGCTGTCGGATTGGCCTCCTTGTCCAGAAATTCTACAGATTTCCAAAGAGGATTCTGATATGCTAAATCTGGATTTCACTAAAGAAGAACTTAGAAAAGTTATCTTCATGCAAGGTAACAATAAATCACCGGGTTTAGATGGTATTACTATGTCCTTTTTCAAGTTTTATTTGAAAATTGTAGAGGATGAAACATGGAAAGCTATTGATGATTTCTTTAAAACTGGTGTCATGTTTAACGAATGGAAGGTTACACTTCTTATTCTTATACCCAAGATTAAGAAGCCTATTTTACCATCTAACTATAGACCTATTAGCTTGTGCCAGTCTACTTATAAGTTGGTGGCTACTATGATTTTGAATAGAATGAAGAGCTTCATTGCAAATTGTATTACTGAAGAACAAGCTGCTTTTCTTCATGGTAGATCTATATCTGATCATTGTCTCTAAGCTCAAGAAGTTATCCATAAACTTAGAATGTCCAAAAGAAAGAAGGGGTTAATGGCGGTTAAGCTTGACATGGAGCAAGCATATGATAGTATGAATTGGGGAACTTTATCTAAAGTGTTAAACATGTTTGGATTTCCAAGGAAAATGAATTTGCTCATTATGGAATGTGTGAGGAATGTAAGATTCTCCTTTATTATTAATGGAAAAACCTCCAATGGATTTGTGCTGAGAATGGCTTTAGACAAGTTTGTCCTTTGTCTCCTTATTTGTACATTTTGTGCTCTCAACTTTTTTCCTTAGCAATGGAGCAACAAGGTCAAGGTTTGGGGATTCAAATCTCACATAGAGCTAACAAGGTTAGTCAATTATTGTTTGTTGACGATGTTTTGATCTTCTCTCATGCTTCCAAAGGTCTTCCTATTAAGATGAATAATATTATTATGGACTTCTGTTCGTGGACTGGTTTAAGGGTTAACAATGCAAAATCTCAGATTTTATTCAGTAAAGGTATGAATAGAATGGAAATGGTACAGGTGAAGTAAATTCTGAAGTTTAAAATAGTTGAAGAGTTTCATTACCTTGGAATAAAATTGATGTTGAGAAGACCGGTTAAAAATGATTTCAAATTCATTCTAGATTCTATTATGCTTAAGTTGAACACTTGGGGAAGTAAGTGCCTTTCATTAGATGGTAAAATGACCCTTGCTAAGACTACTCTTTTAAATCTTCCTAATTTTTTCTCGGCACACTCTTTGGTTCCCAAAAAAGTTCTCCATGAGGTTGATAGATGCTGTAGAAACTTCATATGGCATAAGAGGGATGGTAAAAAGGGAATGCACTATATTGCTTGGAAAATATTATGCAAGCCTAAATCTCAAGGAGGATTAAATTTTCACTCAGCAGTAAGTAGAGTTTGCCCTCTCAAGGAAAGACTTACTTGGAGACTGTTGAAGAATCAAAATTCTTTATTGTTTCAAAATTTAAATGCCAAATATGGAGATAGCTGGTGGTGTGGAGGCTGTAATCATGGTAAGTCCAATTCCTGGAAGATCCTGAATGAAAGAGTAGTACACTTAAAGCCTATTTTAAGGTGGAGAGTGGTTGATGGGGCTAAAATTAATGTGCTCAAAGATATTTGGCTGCTTGATAAAAGCTTATGTGAATGGCCTATTACAGCGAATTGTAATGATATGGATGGGCTTAATCTCTGTCATTTCATTACAGATCTTGGTAGTTGGAATATTGAAGAACTGAGGAGGTTTTTTACTGAAGAAATTATCAATATTATAAGGCAGTTACCTATCAACAAGGAGGCGAATGAAGACTTCCTAGAGGAGATCAGCTTTCCCACTAGGAAATCAATTACATCCCGTGCTGTTTATGCATCCAGTAAAGAGATTATGTTGAAGAAGATATGAGTTTTTATACTTGGTTGAGGAAGTTGAAACTTTCTATTCGGATTGAGCTATTCTGGTGGAGGATTAGTAGAAATGCCATTCCTACTAATGAGTTTTTGAAGCATAAAAAACTCATTGATGTAGATTGCTGTGTTAGAGGGTGTTCTGAATGTCAAAGCCTGGAACATATAATTGTCAAATGTAATGAATTGAAGAAAATTCTCAGAAAATTACAGAGTTGGGGATTCTATGTTCCGATTTTTGGATCCATGGATGAATGCTTAATTGAATTTAAAAACCTCTCTACTATTGCACCTAACAGCGCAAAAATTTACTGCAACACGGTATATCAAAATTGGAAAAACAGGAATGCAGTAAAGCATGTAAAATCTGCTATCTCAGTGCCTGTTTCAACGACTAATGTACTTTATGATGTAATTAATAATGCCAATCCTGTCATTGATAGCTGGGGTACTAATCTCCCTCAGGAGTTTCAAAATTCTTGGCACCCTCCACCGCAAGACTGGATTAAAATCAATGTGGATGCATCGCTTATGTCTTCTTATACGGCTGGAATAGGGGGTTGTTTCAGAGATTATAAAGGAAGGCTATTGATAGCTTTTGGTGAAAAACAAACACATCGGGATATTGCACATCTGGAAATGGAAGCTATTATGATTCTTAGAAGATTCATTCAACCATGGATGCTTGAGTATAAAGGAGTAATAATTGAAGGAGAAAATATCAATGTTATCAAATTCATCAAAAATTCTTTGAACAAGAACAAATGGCAAAAGGCTGATCGGGTTGAGAAGGATTTATGTTCTTGACTGACTTCAATAAGGTTATTCTTCATCATGTTCATAGAGATTGTAATAAGGTAGCCGATTATTGTGCTACTTTAGCTTTAGATACTAACTTTTTCTTTGATAGTTCTTCATTTGCTAGCATTCCTCCTTCTCTTTGTTTTCTTTTGAAGAAGGAATGTGAGCCTTTGCTTTAGTTGTATCTTGTTTTTTTTCTTCCTTAATTGCAAAATGAATTTCTCAAAAAAAAAAAAAAAAAAAAAAAAAGGCTCTCTATTGTTGTTAATGTTTTTGGAAGAGATATTCCTGTTCATGTGGTTGCAATGGATCTTCGTCGCCAATGGACACAATTTGGTAAATTCCACATTACTACTCTTGGATTAGGGTGGGTGTTATGCTCATTCTTCTCGACTGAAGCTATGGACATGCTTTATATGGTGGCCCATGGTATGTGAATTGACAAATTGTGGGAATTGATAATTGGAATCCTAACTTCTCTCCTTCTTCCTTCTAAAGTTTATCATCCCTATTTGGATTAGAATGCCTCACCTTCCATTAATTTGTTTGGATTAATGATACAAGGATTGCTTCTTTAATTAGAACTCCTCTTTTCATTAATGGGAATATGTTTCATTGGGGGAAAAGAGACTTTGCAAGGGCTTGTGTTTGGGTTTCCTTAGACAGCCAACTGCCTAATGGTGTTTTTGTTGAAAGCTCCTTGGGAAGATTCTTTCAAAAAATCCAATATGAGAAGATCTCAAATTTGTGTTTTAAATGTGGTAAAATTGGTCATCTTGCTAATGAATGTTTGTTGGAGAGCAGTTCTTTGGTGAGCCATGAAGGGAAAATTTCTAAGATTGTTGAGAAGCCTTCAAGTGTTACTAATGAAGTGGTGAAAGAAGATGATTATGGACCTTGGGTCCATGTGAAGTACAACAAGAGAAAGAAGGTGGCAGTCTCTTTGAATAAGTGGAGTATGGATAAAGTTCAGAATTTTACTAGAAAGAAAACAGTGGGAATCTTTTTTCCGGTTAAACAAGTTTGGCCTTTTGTGGATTTGGAATCTTCTAAAGACCCTTCAATTAAAATCAATCAATTTCATTAAGAATTAGAAGAAGATGAAGTGGAAAATGTTTCTAAATGCACTAATGTGGTAAACTGTAATGTGGGAATGGAAGTAACATTGAATACAATGGATGGCATTTTAACGACTGGGTTAGATCCAATTCAATCTTCTATTAATAAATTTTATGTGCTGAATGAATTATGTGAAGATATGAGCTTAGATAATGATTGTAAAGATGGAGCTATTATCATAAATTAAAAAATTTAAGTTAAAACTTCGGTGTAATTTTTGATCGATATTGAAAATTCTTCAGTTGGGAGAAAAAATAATCTTCAAATTGAAGAAATTGTAATTATTGGAGGAGATTCTGATACTTTTGGTGGAGAGCTCATTCCTTCCTCCAATTTGATGACTGTTCCAAGATGCTGAGATGGAGTGGTGCTAAATCAAAAATCTGAAGAAAAGGTACAAACTGAGGAACAGAGCATGAAAGCTTTGGATGGATCCTTAATCAGGAGCAAGGTCAAACTTTTGAACTAAGTTAAATCTCTTGGTCCTATAAGTATACATTCTCATTTGAGGAATAATGAAGTGTTGGATAAACATAGGAATGGGGGTCCTTCCCCCTTGGTTCCCCAATGAAGTCTATGGTTTTTTGAAATTGTAGAGGGGCAAAAAAAAAAAAAAGAAAAAAAAGAAGCCTCTCTTTATTTGAAGGAAGTGTTGAAAGATCATGAAGTCCTTTTTTTGGGCTAGTGGAAACTAAGATCTCTTTGTTGGATAGGTTGGAGGTTAATAGGTTTTTGGGTGTGGAATGGGATTTTTATTATGTACCTTCAATGGGTCTTTCAGGTCGAATTATTGTGTTATGGGGGGCTAATCTGGCTTCATTTGTGGTGAAAGTTTCTTCTTCACAATTGGTTATGGGAGAATTGGATATTTTTTGTAAATGTACTTGGATGGTGTCTACGGTATATGCTATCAAGGAAATTCATAAAAGAAGGGAGTTATGGAGCTTGTTGGAAGGGTCTTCTTCTAAAAGTTTTCCTTCTATCATTGGTGGAGATTTCAATTATGTTTTATCTCAAGAAGATAAATGGGGAGCGAAAAAGTTTGTTCTTTCCCAAGGTCATAAGGAAATGAAGGAGTTTATGAACAATAATGACTTTCACGATGTGAATTTCTTAGGTCCTAAATTTACTTGGTGTAATAACAAATGTGGAAGTGCATGTATATTAGAAAGACTTGATAGGTGTCTACTTAAATCTAAAGCCTTGAGCCTAGTTCATATTGCAACTTTTAGACACTTAACAAGGGTTATGTCCGATCACCGTCTTATTGCTTTGGAAAAATTTAAACCAAAGGTTCAACATAAAAGAAGACTTATGTATGAGGATATTTGGTCTTCCAACCATGCTTCTTATGGAGTGGTTTCTAAATATTGGAATAAGTCGGCACATGGTAATCCTTTCCATATTTTGAAACACAAATTTATTAAAACACTAAGAGACATCTCGCATTGGAGCAGAGCTAAACTTCATAATCTAGCAGATTTGAAAGAGTCGTTGAAAAAGGAAATTGCCTTAATGCAAATAGATGAAGCTGAAGGAAAACTTTCGGAGGATAATCTTTGGGTGATGAGGATGAAAATTCATGAATTAAAAACTACTCTTGCTTGGCTAAATTCTTGGTGGAAGCAAAGGGCCCAAGCCAAATGGGTGGGGGGAGGAGATGCTAACTAAAAATTCTTCCATTCATTTGCTAATGCTAGAAGAAATGCCAACTGGATAAAATACGTCAAGGATAGCAACGGTTTGCTGGTTCAAGATCCAAATCAAATAGAGGAAATCTTCTTTGAATTTATTAATGTTATATGGAAAGCAAAAACATGTTTGCTGAAAGGGTGGCTGAATCCAGTTCAAACTCTTGATGAGGATGATTAGTTGTGGTTAAATAAAGACTTCACTAAGTAGAGCTCAATTTGGTGATTGATCATCTTGGAAACAATATTTCTCTGATTATAGATGGTATTTCTTTGTCTTTTATAAAAAATTATTGGAAAATTATTTTGTGAGGATGTTTGGAAGGAAATATATCAATTTTTTTTACTCATGGCAAGATGTCTTCTTCTTGGAAAGAAACATTCATTGTGTTAATTCCTAAAGTTAGTAATCCATTGGATCCTACCAACTTTGGTCCAATAAGCCTATGCATATAAATCTATAAATTGGTGGCTAAAATGTTGCTGAATAGACTAGAGAAGGTTATCCATAAGATGGTTTCTGAGGAGCAAGGGGCCTTCATCACATGCCAATCCTTATCTAATCACGTACTATTAGCTCAGGAGGTTTTCAACAAATTTAGATTCTCAAAAGCAAAGAAAGGATTGGTGGCATTCAAGATTTATATTGAGCATGCCTATGATAGTATGGGGTGGTCATCTCTTAGGCAAGATCTGAGGTACTTCAATTTTCCTCCTAAGTTTTCAGAATTAATTTTGGAATGTGTATAGAATCCCAAATATTCGGTTTTAGTTAATGGGAACAATTCTAATTGGATTGAAGCTAAGTGTGGTTTTTGACAAGTTTGTCCCTTGTCTCCTTATCTTTTTTATTATTTGTTCGCAACTATTATCCATTGCTTTCAAAGTAAAAGGAAGTAATCTTAGCATCAAGGTTACACCATCTGCTCCTAGGACATCACATCTTTTAATGCAAATGATATCCTAAATTTTTGTGAAGCTAAGTTTAATTTTGTAAGGAAAATTAAATCCATGCTCCATAACTATTGCAATTGGAAGGGACAAGCTATCAACTTGCAAAAATCTATTGTTATTTTTGGAAAAAATCTCAAAATTAAGAAGAAGAAGTCAATTTCCTAGATTTTGAATTTTAAAGCTGTTAAAGAGATGAAGTACTTAGGAGTCAAATGTCTTTGAGA
Organism: Dendrobium catenatum; assembly: GCF_001605985.2. Classification (NCBI taxonomy): domain Eukaryota; kingdom Viridiplantae; phylum Streptophyta; class Magnoliopsida; order Asparagales; family Orchidaceae; genus Dendrobium; species Dendrobium catenatum. Next base: position 670,005 of record NW_021319740.1, on the reverse strand, counting down.
AGGCTTGTTACTGCAGATTTTTAAAGCTTGCAAGAGAAGGTGTTATCAAAGCTTAATGTTTGGAATAACGAGTTCATATCATTGGAAGGTCGTATGGTGCTTGTAAAATCGGTATTGCTATCTATTCCTATTTTTTTAGCTTCCCAATAACTTGTTACCTTGGGAGTTCTTTATGAAAATGATAAAGCTTGTAGAAGTTTTATTTGGTATAAGAAGGATGGTAAATATGGGATTCACTATGTGACATGGAATGTACTATGCAAACTAAGGATCTATGGTGGTCGAGGACTTCATTCTTCAATCTTCAAGGTAGGACCTATTTGAGCCAAAATAGCATGGAGTTTTTTTGATAAGCTGGGATCTCTTCTTAATTAGAGTTTGAAGGCTAGATATAGAGAGGATCTTTAGGAGGGGCAGATTAAAAAGGTATTTCAAGTACATGGAGGATTATTCTAGATGGAGCAAACTCTTTGCATCACATTGTTAGATGGGAAATTGGTAATGGAAATTCTGTCAAAACTCTTATTGACGTGTGGATTTTGGATAGGAATTTGATTATGTGGCCAACCTTTGTGGCTGATTTGGAAGAGATTGGTAATAAAGTTTAGTGCTTCAACACAAATGGAAAGTGGGACATCTCCAAATTAAGTGTATGTTTTGGTAAGCAGTTAGTTGACCTGAATTTTCAAATTCCTATAAAACCTTCTTTGAATCAAGATCAATTGGAGTTAAAAGCTAAAATGGTCAAAATAACTATTTATGGAATTATTTTAGATAATATGGCTGAGGTATTGGGTGAAGACGTCCATTGGAAATGGATTCAAAAATTAAAACTTCAAGCTCAAGTGGATCTATTTTGGTGGCGGCTGTTCTCAAATGCCTTACCTACAATTGCTTTTTTAAATTATAAAAGGATTTCCAGCCTGTCAAACTGTCCAAGAGGATGCGGGGTGATTGAAGATGAAAGCCATGTTGCAGTTGATTATTCTATTCTAATTCTTGTAATTAAGCATCTCAATAAATGAGGCTTTCAAGTTCCTACTTTTTCTTCAAGTCTTGAAACTATTAATAAGTTAAAAGAATTAGCATACAATAATCCTTTTTTGGGAAATCTTGATTGCTCAGCTATTTTTCTTTCTTGAAAAGTAGAAACAAACTTGTAAATATAGTTAAAAAAGATGGAGTGACGATGATTACAACAAATGCTTTGTATCTTGCTTTGGTTTCGTCTTTCACTTATATTCATTTGGACAACTAGGATGCTAACCAACTCATTTAGCTGCCTTCTTATTCTTGGCATCCTCCTCCACCCGATTCGATAAAAGTTAACAGTGATGCTTCCCTCTTAAAGTCCAATAGTGCTGGTATTGGTGGGGTCTTTAGAGATCATAAAGGGAGGTTTTTAATGGCATTCGTTGTTAAGGGCACTCATTGGGATATAGCTCAAGTGGAACTTATGTCCATTCTTTCGATGGAAGAGTTTATTCAAAGTTGGATGCATGAAGTTAAAGGGATAATCATTGAAGGTGACAACTTGAATGTTATTAATTCTATTCAGAGATCCTTCAGATATGTGAAAGCTTCATTAAAAGAAAGAGTTAGATAGTCAACTTTCTTTTCTAAAGGATTTTGATCAAGTCATTTTTAGTTTTACCAATAAAAATTGTAATAAGTTAGCAGATCTTTGTGCTAACTTTTCTTTATTTAGTAATTTTCTTTGGAATGATTTTTCTAGTAGTGACATTCCTCCTTCATTCACAACATTGTTAAAGGAGGAATGTGTTGGATTGGATAAGATCTATTAGGTTGTAATTGCTTTTATTTTATCTAATGCTTACAACATTTTCTCCAAAAAAAAAAGAGAGTTAAAGATGTTTCGAACTAATTATTGTGAATTAGACTATGTTTTCCTAAGTAAACTCTTCTATAATAGTTGTGAATTAGAACATATGTACCCTTATATATCTATTGAGCATTTATGGTTGTAAAGAAAAGATTATGGCCTTCCTATAATAATTCATTCTCCATAGATCCTAGAATCCTATTCATCCTATACCCAGGCATAGAAGTATTCTATCTTAATCCTCCTAATTATTTTTACATTTCTACATCGAGGGAATGTTCCACACTAGATTTTAAATTTATACATGGCCATTTTATGAACTAATTTAAGTCGAGAGTATTTAAGAACAACCACTCACATTTATATGTATGTGTATACATGAGTAGGATGAAAGACCATTCACATTATCAGTCCAAAATAAAGAAGTTAGTTTTTCATTTAAATTAATTTAGAGAAAAATAGGTTTTATTACTTTTTTTTAAATATTAAAATAAATATGAAAAAAATATTATCGAGTTGTGAATCTTAGTTTGTTCCTACAGATCGACTCTTGTTAGGGTGATTACCTCCTTACACCTATACTCTCCGCACTCTCTTCACACTTAAGGAGCTTTGCTCATTACAAGAATGTCCATCCACTCCACTAAATGTAGCTTTAATATTCTTGGTCTCTCTCAAAAAAATAAATACAAAAATACTTTTTATATTTTTACATAAACTAACTTAGGCATCACGACAATTGATAGAGTAGTGGTGTGACATTATAATGATGAACTTGCACCTCGATCCTACTCTGTTGGCTCTTTATTGGCCTTGGGTTGAACAAATGTGATGGTTGGCTAACTTGATATGATTCTTCCTCCACTATGGAGTTATAAAAGATGAGAGCCACTGAGCATGAAAACATCTTACAATGCAGTTGTTCTCAAGATATTGGCTCTTCTATGTTGAATTATTTGCAAAATTGATAGAGAGTGAGGCTCAATGGCATTTTATTTGTGGGGTGGAGGTGCTTGTGGTGTAGCACAATGTCATTATCAGTTTTTTTTTTTGGGTGCTAAGTTAATAAAATTTTTTTGGATACTTGAGCACTGTGATGCCAATTCTGATGATATGGCATTAAAGGCACAACGATATTAATATTTGGGGCGGTGGTTCTAACTTTATATATATATATATATATATTTACTATTTTTTAGACATTCCTGCATAATACTATCTAAAACACATATTTTCCCTAGAATTTAAGATAATTAAAAAAATAATTTTTACTTAGCAATTTTCCCTAGCTTAATCTATTACGTCTTCTAAAGCATTGTGTTTGCACCTTTGATCAAATCTTAGAAGCAAATAAAAAGTTCAATAATTAAACTACACCTTTGATCAAATCTTAGATCCAAATAAAAAGTTAACTGATTAAACTAATTAAAATATAAGATTGTACATCACCATTTTAATGTTAATTGGAATGAATTAAGTAGCCAAATAAAACATGTTCATTAATATCCAAATTTAACTCATCTACTACATTTTTAAATGCAATATTGACCACTAATTTAGATTGGATTATTTATCATTTAAGAAATATTATTACTTTATTTTATTTTTAAATTCATTTATAAACCTCCATATCTACTAGCTAATAAAAAATTCTCCTTTTTAGATTTGGCATTAATTTTCTTAATAAATTCAACTTCAAAGATACCAAATTTGGATTTTAAAGTACTCATTATTCTTCTTTTCTTTTCCATCTTTCTGATCTTCTTAATTTTTCGCTTTTTTTTAAAAAAATTTTCATTATTACTTAAGTAATGGTTTTTGTTATCTGATTTCTTTATTACTCTAGGTAATCAAAAATTAAAATACTTAAATAGTTGGTATGAGTTTTTTATTTCCATTTTCAATTGATAATAAATTTTTTTAAATTAATCTAAGTATTACCTTTTTCTAAATTTAGTTATTCAATCATGTAACTAGTAGTAAGGTGGTTTGGTCTTATAGCATTTAAGCTCAGTATGCAGTATTAACATAAATGACTTTTTTTTGCTTCTTGTTTTGATTTGTAAAATAAGAAAGATTATTCTTCATTAATTCCATTAAGAACTAATAGTTATATATATATATAAATTTTAAGTAATTTTAATTGCATTTTTTTTCTATTCAAATGAGTATCAAAGTGCTTTTATAAGAGGAACATACAACAATTAAGATGTAAGAATTTTTAAGCTAATTAAAACTCTTAGGAAATAACTTCTAAACAAAAGTAGTAAGGTGTAGATGTAACAAAATAAATTTAACAAGAAACACACTAGAAAGGCTAATAAAATGAAAATCATCACATAAAGATTTTTGGTTGCATATGAACAAAGCTAAGTTTTTAGTCTTTAGAAATATGCCTAGATTTATCACTTTGGCTATTACATCGCTATTATATCTCATCTGATCCAAACATCAATCTTTCCTTTTTTTCTTAGGATTTTTTTTAAGTAATATTGGGTAATGTTCCATAGGATCTATTGCTAAAGTAAATTGCTAGCATCCTTAATTTATTCTCCAAATTTTGTATTGCAACAACTTGACTCTATAATTGGTTTGCCAACTGAATCACTAAATCATCTAAAGGTGTTTTCCTATCTTTAAATTAATTATTCTAATTAATGCCTTTGGGATAAGATGGTCAAGGGTTCACTATAGGCTGTTGAGGATTATTTGAGGTCCTACAAGGTTGAATTGGATTTCTATCCATTGACTTCCACCACTATTATTACTCCAACTAAAATTAGGGTTGTTCTTCCAACCTGGATTATATGTATAAAAATCCAATTGTTTAATCTTCCAATAACATTCATATTCTTTACCTCTTGAGTACTATACTCACTAATAAAATTTGATTCATTGTTGTCTAAATGCATAGGTGATCTCGAGAATGTATAAACTCTAGATTATTTAACTTCCTAGACATGGCTAGTTCTTGAGTAGACAAATTAAATAAATAATCTAACACATAGACATTAGCTACTTTCTTAGGATTCACCCACTAAGAAAGTAACTTGAAGTTATTTTTTGTCATTTCCTCTATCAAGGCATAAACCTCAGCAAATGTTTTTAACATCAAAGGTACTTTGGCTACCATATAGGTGTTACCTGTCAGATGTCAAGATTTTTGACAAACCAACTATCATGATGGTTAATATGTATTATCATTATAGTGCTACCAAACGTCTACTATTGTGGTTCTCTACCTAATACAATTATGAATTTTATAATATGTTATAATGCTCAAGTTCAATGCTATAGCTTGTGGTTAAATTTTATTATGGTGTCCCCACAGTGATTTTGCTTGGTATTTCCTTAAATAAATATTCATAGCATAACATTTAATTTCTCAAAAACATAATTGATACTCAACTATCAATTTGAAAAGAGAAACCACTTACTTTCATATTGAAACTCAGAAAAAAAAATAGTTAATTCATCTCAAAAGATAAAAGCAACATTCACCTATCATTTTGAATATGAATGTATAAATTAATGTATAAAACTATAGTCTGTGCCAGTAGGATTCTTCCCCTACCATAAAAAGAAACTAAGATAATATTTTTTTTACTAAGTTCTAGACTTGCTATTATGAAAAGCCCCTATAGTTACTTACATCCCTAGATAAGTCTTAAAAAAAATCTAGATTAATGTAAAGTCAAGACTTTTTGTGTTTATAAAGATTCAATTAAAAGTTTAGGTTTAAGAGAACTTTTAAAAATAGGTAAACTTTAAATTTTAGTTTAGGATTTAAGATTTTGATTTTAGAATGATTGGATAACCCTCCAAGGGATAGGAGAATTTGAGGAGTGTACACTATTTGGTCTTATGTCTACCAAGAGTGAATTTCCAGCTAACATCCTAAGTGCCATCCAATTATCCTATATATGATAGATAAGATGGACTTATTATTGGAATCAAGCAGACTTTGTTCAAAAATTTTTAATAAGGACTCTTTAATATGCAAATGCATCTAAGATATCATATGCAATAATGTATGAAAGTAATATATAAAAAAACTTTATTCTCTTATAATAAAAATAGATTACAACCCAGGGTCTACTCTAATGGTGGATAGGATCCACCACAATAAGCATGGATTTGTATCTCTATACAATGTAGATTTAAATATGATTCCATACTTTACTCTTTATCTTCAGGCTCCAGGATCTAGTTTAATATTTCAAAATATAATGATCTTCAAAGGGAGAATAATCAATTGCTTTTAGAATGTCTATACATATAAATAATCATCTTCAATGCTTTTACAACTCTTTACACTATACAACTCAATTTTGGTTTACAAGAATCTAGAACTTCACATTTATAAATTTACCCTTCATCATCACAAAGATACATTCTAACTTTTGTATGAATATATATAAAACATGTATAAGCTTATAAAAAATAAAATGACATAAGAGCAAAATGCGACCCCAAAGATCCTATGGTGCACCAAAAAAATATAAATATGGCATCATAAGTATAGAAAGTAAACACACCAATTATGAATACCCTCCAAGTAAGGTACTCAAAACAAGAAAAATTATACCACTGGCCTTGCCTAGAATAGAGTCAATAGCCTTATCAAAGAATCTAAAATATGTGTCATAACTTGTGTGGCTTGGATAAGTTCTACGTTATTTTTTATTTTAATGTTAACTAACATTTTATTTTTATTTTATTTTTGTAAAAAATAAATTTTAATTCAATTTAAATTTTAAATTTTAATAATTTTTTATATATTTTAAAGAATATATTCTAAGTGTTTAATTATTATATTTTGGTTTTAAAAAATACAGCACTCAACAATCTCTTAGTGATAAGGCTCATAGATCAGTCATAAGTGTAATTTTTGTACTATTTTAGTAATTACAATTCAATAAAAAATGTGTTATTTTATTTATGTTTTTATAAAATTTATACAAGAAAAAAGTATTAATAATATTGTAATGCCAACTTGTATAATACTGCAACCCCCTCTCGATTAATGCCTAAGTACTAATTCCAACATTGATGCACTGACCTTTTCTATTTAGTAGCACCATAATGTCATAAATAATAGTTCTATAGTGTATAATAGTGTTGTTGCGCCCAAAATTAGCACTGCAATCTTGGGTATCTCAGGAAGATCATATATGAGCATTAGTATCTCAAACATCATAAAAACAAAATTTTATGTGAAGCATTACAATAATCACTTTTCATAGCCCCATGGTAGATAATTTATAACTTATAAGATCCATATTGATTTATCAAAATGATGTGCTAATTATTTAGTAACCATACCACATCATTCAGCACTACAATTGAGCCAACATTACCGTATTGAGGTGCTAGTTCATTCTTCTCTGTCGCAGTTCCACCTTATTTAGTTTTGTGATGCTTGAGCTTTATCCTCTACTTGATATAAATAGTTTTCATTTATTTTATTGCATGATTTCATCCACTTGAGTGAAAATTTAATATTTTTTTGTGATTCTTGAGCCTGATCCTGTACTTATTATAAAAAGTTTCTTGTTCTTTCTTATAAGACTTCTGTCACTTAAGTGGAAATTTCTATTCTTTAGTGTGTGTCATTAGTGCTCCCATAGATTAATGTCTAAGGGAGTCTAGGGAAGTAAAAGATACTTTCTTCGGGAGATTTTAGCCTACGTTTGTATAAGAAACTATGTAAGTTATGGAAGAAGGATCATGGAGAAGTTCTTTTGATCCTTCCTAGTGATAGACTTCTTACTATCTCGTTTATACTTTATTCTTATATGGATTATTTTTTAAGCTTTCTTGGGAAAGAATAAAAGCAAGCTTGTGAGATACTATTGGAGTTAACTCCAGATCAGGATCATCTATACAATTAAATGAGACTAATTTAAATTCTATGGATGATAATAGTTTAATTGGGATTAAAAACATTAGTTTGATTGGTAGATAAATTAATCTCTATTCTAATACTTACAACCCAAGTTAAATGAGCCATCCTAATGTTATAATTCAAATAATTTTGGTGGTAATAATTAGGAGAATTCTAGATAACCCAATAAAAGTGATAATTGGAATAATCCTCAATAACCAATTATGAATTCTGGACCTCCTTACCCTCAAGTATGTAATCAAAATAATTAGTTTGGGAATATAAAGTTACATTTAGAAGAGGTAGTGATTCAATTGGGAGTTCCATTATCAAGTCAAGTTGCTTTAATAAAAAATTTGGAAATGTAATTGGGTCAGCTAGTAATCTCTTTTAATAATTGACCTCTTGCAACTTTATCTAGAAATACTAAGGTTAACCCTAAGGATATGGAGAAGTTGCTTATTTGAAACCACATGAGGAGTGGTAGTGATGTACCCTAGCCAAATTGATAAATCTAGGCAAGTCTGGCTAAAGAGTATATACTTAGAATTTATGGGAGGCAACCCACTTGTGTTTGAAGTTCCTTACTATTACTTAGTTATTATGTTAATGTTATTCTATCTTTTAATTTTCATTGTGACGTTTAGTATATTATTTTACTGATAGTTTAAAATATGTTATGTTATTTATATTTGATTAAATATTCTTATGTTTAAACTATTGTATATTATTCTCTTCCATTATTGCACTTGATTATATATTTAGCTAGAATATAAATTATAATTAAAAATTACATAAAATTTGGATAATAATAAAAATCTATATTATAGTTTGAATGAACATTATAACATAATTCATAATTTTAAAATTTAAAACTTAATTAATCTAGATCATTTAAGCTATTGACTTAATTTTGAATTTAAAAATGATATATTAACTCATTGGCAAATGAATTGAAAATGACTAATTTAGTTTAACGAATAGATGGGTGTAGAATAAATTTTGAAAATTCATAAGCAAACTTAAAAATGGAATCAGTGCCCTTATTGAAGTGATCAATAGGTGAATGTTATTATTTATTGAGGACAGAAAAGAGTCTAAGCTTAGGAGAATTTGATAAGTATAAATAATGTAACATTTTGTTATTTAAAATTCTATAAAAATATGTTATTTTAGTTGTGTTGGTACTATTATAATAGAAAAATAAAAAATTATAAGTGTTGGGCATCAACACAACACCATCAAGTATAACACCACATCACCATCTTGATCAAAGCCAGAGTGCCATTTTCAATATTATAGCTCCGAACATATCTATTTACAAGCATTATAATAACATAAATATTAACACCTCAATGTATCATAACACTGTTGCAACCAAAACTAGCACCACAACATTGGATTTCTTGGGAAATTCCATGCAGGATAGTTAGCATTTTAAAAGCCACAATGATTATTTTTTTTTCAAGCATTGGAGTTCTCATCTTTTATGGCACCACTATATAGAAGTTATAAATTCAATGAGCCGGAATGATTTATCATAAAGAAACACTAATTCCTGTAATAATTGTGCCACAACATACAACATCGTGGTGGTGCTAACATTATAGTAATGAGTGCTAGTTAATTTTTTTTTTGTGCGAAAATGCCACCTTGTTTAGTGCCATGGTACTTTAGCCTAGACCTTTACATATTACAAATAGTTTTTAGTTCTTTTGTTATAGTAGTTCAGTCACACAAGTGGAATTTTCTATTTTTTGTGTTTGTCTTTAGTATCCCCATAAAGTAAAGTCTATGGGAGGATAGGGAAATGCAATATACTATCTTTGAAAGATTCTAGGTTGTATTGGTATAAGAAACTCTATAATATGGAAGGCGTGTAGACTAAATCTTTAGATCTTTCATGGTGTTAAAAGTCTTACTACTTCTCTTACACTTTGTTCTTCTTTGGATTAAGTGAATATGAGTTTCCTTATTAATCATTCAATTTTTTATTGATTCTTTTATTTTGGGTTGATGTTATAAAGATCATATTATTACTGATGCATAATCCAATGCTTCCATGAAAATATTAATGTTCTTAACATGTCCAATTCTTCATTTAATCCATACAATTGCCTTATGTGTAGTTAAAATTTATTGCAAGTTATAATCTTGATAGAGGAATGCTAGAATAATTAGGAATATGAAAATGGAATATTGCATGCTTAGACATAGGATGATTGAATGTTCTAGGTTTTATGGGGATAGGAAAATTTTTGAAAGGTCAAAATCCTTTCTTTCACCCTATAAGCTCGATAGAGAATTAAAGATGCACATGATCTTACCCACATCTAAGCTTAAGTCAGATAAAATCATTTTTCATTTCAATAGGATAATATTATATAATTATATTAAGTAGTAGTAGTTCTATTGTAATTTATTAGAACACTTTCTCATGGGTTCTATTGTCAAGTTTATAAATTTATTACTTAATTAGGCACTTATTTTTGCATGTATCAGTGGGATTTTCTTAGTTTTATATCAAATAAATTCTAAGCATGTTTTAAAATCTACAAGTTTCATATAAGCTAATCATAAGCCAAAGAAAGCACTTCATGAGCCATCATGTTTTTTATGTTGTCATCCCACGCAATGACTCTCTACTCTGTTCTCTGGTGATTCTGAGGTGATTCTAGGTCTTCTCCTTCCTCGCTCTTCTGCTTCAATGTGGAGCATTTTTTGTGGCTATTTTTGTTGCTTCTCTTCATACTTTTTCTATTTTTCCTTTTCATCAGGTGTTATTATTTTTTCCTTTTGTTGTTTCGGTGGTTTTTGGGGTGATGCCGACTCCATCATCATCTAACCCTTGGCTTACTGCAAATGGGGAAGGAAAATTTTGCTCTTTCAAGAAGGTTCTTGATTGTGGTGTTTCTTTCACTAGATTTAAAATTGATTTTATTCACAATTCTTTTAACGGTTTATCAGCTTTGATCTTTAAAAATAACGTCATTTCTAACCTCGCTGCTCTTTTCACTTTTAATCTCATTGGTAAATTTGTCCTATGACAATCTAACTTGGACATTATTCGCATGTTTTTTATTAACCTTAAACTATATGTTACCTATTTGATCGGTCTGATGAATCAACATCATATTGGTGTTCAACTTTCTAATGACCTTGACTATAGCCATATTTTTTTGAGAAGTGCTTATTACATTGCCGGTTGTCAAATTTGTCTTCTTAAATAGACACCTAATTTTGATGTTTGGGAAGAATCATATATAGCCCTTGTTTGGATATCTTTTCCTAATCGTAGCCTGCATTTTTTCAATACCAAAATTCTTTTTGTGCTAGCTTCCATCTTTGGTAGACCTTTGCAAATGGACCAAGCGATTGCTTATGTTTCTAGACCATCTATTGCTCGGGTCTGGGTTGAAATGGATATTTTGAAGAAGTAACCTAAGGAAATTTGGATAGGCTTTGAGATCAATGGCATTAACAAAAAGTTGAATTTGAAAATTTTCATATATTTTGTGGTTTTTGTAAAATGCATGGTCATGGTAACTATGAATGTTTTAAATTACATCTTCATTTACGTAATCATAAGGAGGCAACTAAGGAAATTCAAGGGGAAATTATTGGAAATTCTAACCCTATGCAGGAATTTGTTGAGGTACATAACGAGCAAGGGCTAATAAGCTTTTATCTTGATATTCTAATTTTCAAATCTTTGTGGGTAGATTAATTTTTATCAAAAGTGTCCTTTGTTCTTTGCATGTTTATATTTTTCAAACAACGCTCCCTACTTAAGTGGTTTACATTAAAATTGATAGATTAATTATTAAATTTTTCTAAAATGGAGCTAGTAGCAACTCTAAAATTATCTGATCTTTTTGGGACAATTGTTATGATGTGTTGGAAAAAGAGGCCCTGGGTTGTCAGAGTATGAATGATTTGGCTTCTACTTTTTTATTCAAACTGTGGCACAACTTTCATTCTAGAGTGAGCCTATGAGCTAATTTTATGTTTGCTAAGTATTATGTGGGTAAACACCCTACTACTTGTTGCTTCAACCAAGGCAATTCTAAAGTGTGGCAGAGGCTCTACAAAGTGAAGTGGGCTGTTGAACCCTTCATCTCTTAGGGGCTTGGTAATGGTAATATTTTCTTTTGGCAAGACCATTGGTTGGGTGACTAGTCTATTGATTCTATTTTTAACTCCTCTTCTACTACAGCTATTAAGGTGAATTACTTCATTAATGATAATTTTTGTGACTATCAAAAACTTGTGAATGTTATCCCTGACTTTAATATTCAACAATTTTTGAACCTTTCCCTGAATATGGCCTCTCATTATTTAATTTTGTGCTATTTTTCCAAGGATGGTGGTCTTAGATTAAAGGATGCTTGGCATACTTTTAGATCTAAGAAGGATGTTGATAATATCTTTTCTATGATTTGTCATAAAGTTATTCCTTCCACTATGGCTATTTTTATCTGGAGGATTTTGCATAAGTTCATTCCTACAGATGATAACTTAATTAAAAGAGGTTTTATTTTGCCTTCTAAGTGTCAATGTTGCTATTATGTTGATAATTTGCATCATGTATTCATTTCTGATCCTTTTGCTTTTAAAACTTGGGTTAATTTGATAACTTTTTTCAATTAAATAGTTTTAATGCTAAATTGCCTCTTTATGCTATGCTTAGTTCTTGGTTTATTAAGATTAATGGGTGTATTAGAAATGTTATCCCTTCTCTCATTATGTGGTATTTATGATTAGATAGGAATAATTCCCCATTTTCATGGTGTTACTATGAACCATCATAGGATTATTCAGAATGTGAAAGATAAGGTTTTGGCTCTTTACTCTGTCAAACTTCTCTCAATTAAGAATTTTAAAAACTATTACTTTGTGGCTTTTGCTTATGGTATTATTTGGGAGGATGGTTTTAATTCTAATGAGCCAAGGGTTATTTATTGGATCAAGCCCCCCCAATAATTTCTATAAGTTGAATGTGGATGGTGCTATTAGTGGTTCCGCCTTGGGGTGTGGTGGGGTTATCAGAGATAGCAATGGTTCTCTGCGCATGGCTTTTACTGGTCTTGTTCATAAGGGTGATGTGAATTATGCTATTATTTTAGCTATTCTTTATGGGCTTCAGTTATGTATTTCTCTTGGCTTAACTAATGTTAGTATTGAAGTCAATGCCAACTATAGTTTTCATTTTTTAAAATTCTATAATTGATACAGTGTATACTCATAATTTTTTTTATCTGGTGAGCGATATTAAGAACCTTCTCATTTTCTTGAACTATTCCTTTCATCATGTTCACATGGAGGGGAATACTTATGTGAATTGGTTCCAATTAGGGTTGTAAGTAGGATTGCTTTTCTATTTTTTTTTGTTCTAATATTCTAGCACCTTTGAAAGGTCTCGTAATATTAGATGCTATTAATTTACCCAATGTTAATCCTTAAGGGTTATCTTTGGATAAGATTGGTGGTTTTGTTTTCCTAGGTTATGGTGGTTGATTTTTTTATTTTTTAGCTATTTGATGTTTCGGTGGTTTGATGGTTTTTGGCGTCATTATTTCTACTTGGGCTAATGTTGTTTCTCTTGTTATGTTTTATTTTATCACAGAATTGTTGGTTGTTGGTGTTATGGTGGCAATTGGGGGGTTTATCTTCCCTGAATTGTTTCTTTCTGTGGTGTCATTCCATTTTTTTCCCTTGGTGATGTGAAGCTCTAATTATTTTAGTTGGCTTCTTGTATTTGGTTCTAGTGGTGTTGTTGTTCTCATTTTGAGCTATTTTTTCCCAAAATTTTTAGTTTTGGGAGATATTTTATCTCTAATGTCATGATATTTCTGGGGATTTACCTGGTTGATCTCCCTATTTGTTCTCTTAGTGTTGTGGTGTTGTTTTTGCCATGCTCCTTAGCTCTGGTAATTTTTGGTCTACTGGAGCTATTTTTGGCATTTGGACTTATCTCCTGAGTGCTTCGTGGGCCCCATGTTGGAGCTACTTTCCTATATCTATTTTAATTTCTTTTTCTTGGTTTGCTTTGTTTATCATTGGGCTTCTTTTGGTTGGTTATCTTAGCTCCCTACATTTCTATTCTTTGATTATTTATTGGCCAATTCCACTGGAGTGTTGGTTTTGATTTGGATGGGTGGTGTGGCCCTATTGATGGTTGTGTTGGGGTTCAATGTTCTAGTAGTTGCCATTCTCTGACTTTTTTTGGGAGTTTTGTGTGCTATTTCTATTTGATCAGGTATATCTATTGCTGGTTGGTTAAGAATTTGATGTTGAGTAATATCTGGACGGAATTTTGGAGAACTTGTTGGACCTATAACTTTTGGATTATTCTTTATAATAGTATTCAATTCTCTTTTTGCTACCTTTTTGTGCATTATCCTATTTTGCAGAATTCCTTTTATTCATCTGATTATAGTGATCATATTTTGGAAGGGAAGCTGAATCAGGTCGCTATTTTTTTAGTTTTCCTTTCTTTTTTGTGCACTAGAATGTACATCGGGTATTTTGTGTTGTTCCTTAGTAGGGACCTCGAGCTCTTAGGTTTTTTTTTCTTATGTATATTTAGCTCGTTCAAGCATTAGTGAGCATAAAGACCCTTTAAGGATCCTGTATAATTTTTCTATATTAACGTGTAGACCCTTCTGTGGGTTTCCCCAAATAAAAAATAACAAAGAACGAGCAAGGGGAACTCCAGATCCGGTTCAAAATGTTATGATCCCCTCGCCTCTTCAGGAGAGTGTACTTCATCCTATCTTTTCCCCAAAGTCAATGAGAAGGTGGATCCTCAATGTGGTACTACTAGCACTACCTATTTAACCTTGACCAAAAAATTGATTGAGGAGCAAAGGGTGGAAACTCAATCAGAGGAGTAAATGGATGTCATGGTTGTTGAGTAAAAAAATATGATTAATAGAGTCCAATTAGCTTGCTCTAATAAGACCTCACATTGGACTGATAGTGATCATCTTAATAAGGAGGCAAATTTACATACTTATAATGATTCTACTTCTCTGGTGTAGGTCAATGGTGAACAAAGTTTGGATGAAGGTGAATTTGAGCAAGGGAAACTAGTGGAAACCCATATGATAAATTCTAGTAAGGTTCCTCAAATTTTTTCTCAACAATTAACTTCTAAGATTGGTGGTGAAAATAAGGTTAATAATTCTAAAGCAAATTGTGAGCAAGAAGATGATTTCTATCCAGTGGTTACTAAAAAGATCAAGAAACATAAGAATGTTGTACTTAAATCTTTAAGATCCACCAGATCTCATGCTGCATAATTTAGCTCTCATGATTAAGTCTATTATATGGAATGTTAGGAGGATTGATTTCCCTTATACTAGAGTTAGAGTCAAGAACTTGTGTTGTATTCATTCTATTTTCTTACTGATTGTGATTGATCTTTTTATTTCTTGTTATAAATTGAATAATACTGATAAATTTTTGTGTTTTAATCATGTTGTTTCTAATATTTATAATAAGATTTTGGTTTTGTGGAAAGATCCTTTGACTATTGATATTATGGGAGATTTCACTAAGTTGATTCATTGTCATATTGGCTATATGCATTATCGTAGCTTTGCATCTTTTGCCTATGTGTCTTTCTCTCTTAGCAGAAGAAAGACTTTATGGGACCAACTTGGTATTTTTCATAATTACTCTCCCTGTATGGTTGGTGGTGATTTCAACCCTATCTCCTCTCCTAGTGGAAGACTTGGGGTTCTACCCCAGTTTACCAATCTATGGAGGATTTTAATAGTATGATTATTTTATTGTAACTTCATTGACATTGGTTTTACTGGTAGTAACTTCACTTAGAACCGTGGCAATCTTTGGCAAATGTTGGATCATGTTTTATTCAATGATAGTTGGATTAATACATTCACTTCTACTCATATTGAGCACCTTAGTAGAACTCTTTCTTATCATACTGCTTTACATGTCACGATTAAGCCTCGTAATGATATCTTTATTTCAAAGTTTATATTCCAAAACATGTGGTTGTTAATCAACCTTTCATGGGTGTGGTTCAGGATAATTGGAATGTACCCCATCACCCTGATAATTCTATTTTTGGTATGAACAGGCTATGGTTCAAGTTGAAAAGAATCAAATAAAAAATTAATTAGTGGAACCAGAATGTTTTCAAAATTTGTGTTCTAACATTGTGACGGCTGAAAAAAAATTTACTGATCTTGAGCAGTTGTTGCAAGACTGTCCTTCTGATGCTAATGTTTGTGCTATGCAATTGGCTAAAACTTATTTGTGTAATTTACATGAACAAGAAGAAACTTATTGGAACCAAAAAGTGGCTTATAAGCCCCTTATTGATGGGGATAATAATACTTAGTATTTTCACTATTTGGTTAAAAGGAACACAGCTTGGAACTGGATTCATAAAATCAAATCTTATGATGGGACCTACATTCATGATGTTGGTGAGATTGCTAAGTCTAATGTTCATTGTTTTAAAAAATTGTTTAATAACAATTTTAGTCCTGACCCTATTGATCATCTTATTTTATTCCTAGTCTTATTAACCATGATCATAATTTGGCTCTTAATATTCCTCCTTCATTGGAGGAAATTAAGAAAATTATACTTGAGCTGAATCCTGACTCTGTGTTTGGCCTCGATGGTTACACGACTAACTATTTTCAGAAAATCTTGTGATATTATGAGTTTTGATCTTTTTAATGCTACCCTTGATTTTTTTGCTGGAAATCAGATACCCAAGTTCTTTTCCTCTTTTTCCATTGTGCTTATTCCTAAGAAGAATGGGGCTGTTTCTTGGAATGAATTTAGACCTATCAGGTTGTGTACTTTTTTAGTAAATTTATTTCAAAGTTTATTATGAATTGCCTCGCTCCTTTGCTCCCTAAACTTACTTCCCCTAATCAAATTGCTTTTGTCAAAGGTCATTCTATATTGGATAACATTTTACTTACTCAAGAAATTTTGAATGATTTGGATATTATGGTGCCTGGGGGAACAATATTTTCGAATTGGACATCGCCAAAATTTATAATAACATCAGCTGGGATTTCCTTTATCACATGTTTCATTTATTTGGTTTTAATCCTGGTTTTGTTAATCATATTAAACATTTGATTGAAATTTGCTTTTTTTCTGTCATCATCATTGGCAAAAGTCATGGTTTCTTCAGGTCCTCTCATGGGTTAAGACAAGGTGATCCTATCTCACCTTCCATTTTCATTATTACCAAGGAATGTTTTTCTAGAGGTCTTACTAACCTTTTTGAGAATATTCCTAACAACTATTTTAGAACTTTGAGTGGCTTTCCTATTTCTAATTTATGTTTTGCAGATTACGTTATTATTTTTGCTAATGCATCAATTAATAGGGGTAAAAATCTCATGAGGTTTATTAACACCTTTGAAAAATGTAGTGGTATGTTTATCAATAAAAATAAAAGTTGCTTTATTGTGTCTAGTAAGGTCCCCAATATCTGCATTTATACTATCTGACAGAACACGGGTTTTGTTAGTGCGTCTTTACCTTTTAAGTATCTCTAGGACCCTCTTTACATTGGTAGGAAAAAAACTTTATGTTTGATGTTCTTATTACTTATGTGCAAAAGAGGCTCCTTTCTTGAGATTTTAATTTTCTTAGTTATGGTGATAGATTAACTCTTATAAAAAGTGTTTTATGCTCGATACCTGTTTATTCTTTTCAAACATTACAAACTACTATTATTGTGTATAGTAGAATTAAGAAATTAATCATTAAGTTCTTTTGGCAAGGTTCTAATTGGAATTCTAAAATTATTTGGTCTTCTTGGGCCAAGTGTTATGGGGTTCTGAATGAAGGGGCTTTAAGTTGTAACAATATGTTGGACTTATCACAAGCCTTTTTCTTTAGATTGTTGTATAATTTTCGTGCCAAGCTTTCTATTTGGTCCAAATTTATGAACAAGAATTATTGTGTGGGTAAGCATCCCTCTATGTGCTATCACTAAATTGGTGACTCTAGAGTGTGGAAAAGGCTTTGTAACATCAAGTGGAGCGTGGAACCCCATCTTAAATGGGGGATTGGTAAAGCCAATATTTTCTTTTGGCAAGACTAGTGCCTTTTTTTTTTTTTTTTTTGAGAAAATGTAACCAAGTGCTTTGAATTTTTATTAAAAGGGAAAAAACCAAAAAGCTAACTAATAACATCATATTCCTCCTTTAACAAAGAAATAAAAGAAGGAGGAACCTTATTCATACTGACATCATCCCAAATAAAAGAGCTATAAAGAGCATAGTTAGCACAAAGATCTGCTAACTTATTGCAATTCCTATCTATACAATTTAAAATAATGTTATTGAATTCTTTGAGGGAAAGCAAATCTTCCAACTCCTGATGTTTGTTAGAAAAACCATCTTGAAGAAACTTGATGATGTTTGCATTGTTGCTTTCAATGATAATTCCCTTGTAATTTAACATCCAATCTTTAACAACTTCTTTAAGTTATTTAATAGCTAAGCGTTCCAACCGAGATACATCCCAATGGACACAAGTATGTTCGAAAGCCAGTAGAAATCTGCCTTTGAAGTCACAAAAGACCCAACCAATCCCAGCTTTATAGATTAAAGTAATGATGCATCAATATTAACTTTGATCCAATTGGGTGGAGGGGGATGCCAGTGATTATCCAACAGCTTATGAAGCTGATTAGCATCCCATTTACCCGAGTTAAGAGAAAACTTTGATGTTGAAACTTAAATGTTATTGAAAGATTCTAAAGTAATGAAAAAAAAAACTATCATCTTTCCCTTCATGAACAAGCTTATTTCTTGCCTTCCATGAAAAAATAAATGACATTACAATACAAATTAACCAACCAATAGTTTTACAAAGACATCCAGTTAAAGCACTCTTCCAATGAAAGGAATGTTGGAATACCAAATCCCCATTTGTTTAGATGCTGAAATATATCTAATAGCTATTTACATTTAACAACCACATGCTTAATATCTTCTAGCATATTATAGTTTCTAGGATATCCGTTATGTCTTTGCAATTTTCTATAACATAAGAAGTCATTTGTCAGAATGGTTTTATTGAACATCCTCCACCAAAAACCTTCAACCCGAGGACTAAGTTTTCCTTTCTTGATCTAATTCCAATATTGAACCTGAAGGAAATTTTGAAATGAAGCCTCATATGCTAGAGAAGAAATTTATTTTCTATAATTTTTACCAACTAATTCCATTATATCTTTTAACAATTTAGTAGAAATAGGAATTTGACTGATTAAATTCAGAAAATCATATCCAAAAACCTTACTAAGTTCGTCCGTATTCCATCATCCTTTGGAAATGAATCTGTCAACTATAAGGTCATCATAACCTTGGGAAAGCACATACATATGCCATTTGTTAAGACTTTTATCCAAGATCCATATATCCTTGAAAAAATCTATCAATTCACCATTAGTAATACTCCATCTTACAATAGGCTTTAGAAATATCCCCCATTCATAAATGATTTTCCAAGATTTGGAACGCGTCTTCTTTGAAAAATCTTCCCCATATAAGTAACCATATCTAAGAAACAATTGCTTATGCAACAATGATTCTTCCTTTTGAATGTATCTCCAAGCAAGTTTAGCTCTAAGAGGTCCAACTTTATCATGAAAAGAATGAAAAGCTCTACCACCCCATTTCAAAAGCAAGCACATAACTTTCAAATTGACATAATGGAGACCACAATTTCCATTCATCTTCTTCCAAATAAAACTTATACAAAGTTTATCAATCTCATCAAGGATGCCTTTTGGGATCATGGAATGAGTGCAATGAAAACCAGTATAAGAAAGCAACACTGTTTTTACCAAATTAATTTTCCCCAACAAGGAAATAAATTTCCCTCCCCAAATATTAAACATTTTCAAAGCCTTGTCAATAATAAATTAATAATATGCTCCAACTAATCTCCTTAAAGCTATTTTGATCCCAAGATAATGAAATTCTTTGACTCCTTTAACACCCATAATGTGAGATATTGCCTTTTTGTTCCTTCTTCTTACCGAATTCCCAAATAGAATGCTAGACTTATTTACATTTACTTTTTGTCCAATCCAACCACATACATCATCAATTATACCTTTGATCTTATTTACAACCTTCAAATTTGCTTCTTAAAAATAGATGATGTCATCTACATACAACAAATGAGAGATTCTGGGGCCACATGGACTTAGTCGCACACTATAATTATCACCACTTTGTTTAAATACATTGGATAAAAGCTGAGCATAAATAATAAACAAAAAAGGTGACAAGGGACAACCTTAATGAAGTCCGCTTCTAGCCTCGATCTTGCTTGAAGAATTACTGTAAATTACGAAGGAGAATTTCGTATCTTTAGCTCACTCCAAAATCAATTTAGAAATAGAAGAAGGAAAACCAAAGTACATTAATGTTTTCTCCAAAGTTGGCCATCCCAAAGAGTCATAGGCTTGCCCCAAATCTAATTTAAAAGAAACAAAGCCTTTTGAAGACTTTGAATATATGAATTTATGGAAGATTTCATGAGCCACCAAAACATGATCCGACAAGGATCCAACTTTCAAAAAAGCCTTTTATTCTTTAGATATCTTTTTAGGAATGATGAAAGATAATCTATTCAAAATGACCTTTGCAGCTACTTTATAAACCAAATTACACAAACTGATGGGTCTAAAATTGGAAGGAGACGTTGGATTAACTACCTTAGGAATTAGAATAACTAATGTTTCATTCCACTTGGAATTCATCTTGCCCGAATGAGAAAATTGGTTTAGAGGATTCCAAAAGTCTTCTTTGATGATGGCCCAATATCCTTTAAGAAAGGAATAAGTAACTCCGTCATTCCCTGGAGCAATATTGTTGCCAGTTTATTTGATTACTATTTCCACTTCTTTAATAGAGAATTCTTTGTTTAATAACTTGATATCATCTCCATCCAGACGGTTCCACAGTTCAGGCTAGCCTTCCAAAAACTAATGGATCACATCATTGTAAAAGAGGGGACGAATTCCCCACTTTTTCTTAAAGGTTTCCCTCTAATCTCCTACTCCTTGTAGCCTTTTTTACAAGGCCTAAACCTTTGATTTGTTTAGATCCTTTCTTTTTTTATCCAATTTCTTTTAAACCCACAACCTTACTCATAGTATCTAATTCCACTTCCATACTGCACTTATCCAATATACAATTGACAGTAATCCCCTTAAGTGATTCAGCTTTCTTAGATAAAATAACCTCTCCTTCCTCAACTTTATCCTCTAATGATTTAAATTTATTATCATCGATGGAAATAATAGTAGAATGAAGACCCATACCCATGTCAGGTTTTTCATCCAACAATTGAATAGATGGAACTTGAATAACCTCAAGAGCTTTCGATCTTTCCTACACAGCAATATGATCAGCAGTTTCTTCCAGATCATCTAGCTCACAATCATTGATATCAATTTTATCGACCTTTTGGTAAACAACAAAGTTCTTCATAGGAATAGCAACTTTTTTAGGTTCATTATTCCAATGGCATTGCATATTTAGATGGATCCTTGTCTTTTTGATTTCTTCCTTCTAAAGATACATGTATCCAAGGCCCATATTCAACACTGTTTGGATACATCACTTTAGCTGAATCATTGACCTAAACTGGATAACCATTTGAGATAGAAGCCTCATTAGATTTGGATGGTTGATCAGCCTTCGTAATCCTTTTCGAGCAATGGTTCTTCAGACGACCTATTTTTCCGTAACTGAAACTGAAGTTTGGGATCTTCTTATATTCAAATATTTGGAAAATCTTTCCATAGCTTCATTCTACCCATACTCCTAAAGGAAGCTTGTTATCCAAGTTGATACGAATGTAAATTCTAGCAAATTCCCTTCTACTTCATTGGAACATGTTTCCATCGATCATATACGGTTTCCCAACCATGGAAGCAATCCTGTAATTATTAATTTCTTCCCAGCATTGAAGTGGTAAGTTTGGCATTCTAATCCAAACAGGAGCAGAAAGACCCTTCAAGGATAAAGCAGAAAATGATGGAGACCATCTATCCAATCCAATTATATTTTCCTTCACATACCAAGGACCATTGGTGAAGATTTATTCCAATGTTTCTTGTTCATTGAATGCACAAAGAACCCAAACCAAACCAAGCATTGTTAGATGAAATTTGCAAAAATGAGACTATTGTCTTCTTAACTCCATGCAAATCACCTGAAATGAAGTATTTTCCCCAAAGAATTTAATAACCAAAGATTTTTGAAGCTTATTTGAGTTTTCCATTTCATTTCTTAAGTGAAGCTTTACCACTGAATCTTCCCCAGTAATATCCTTTCCAAAATCCATGTTTGTAACATTGATATTAGATTTTTTGACTCAAGCATTTTGTAACACATTGCTAAAAAGCATTTTAGGAATAACAGTCTAGTTATTGTCTGCAATGCCTCTAGCTAGATCTCCTTCCTCACAAAAAAGAACTTATTAAGATTAACAATGTGATCTCCTACTAGAGTAACAATATCCTCAGCATTTCCAACCCCCTTAATAATATTTTTTTATTCAGCATGATCCACTGAAATAGGCATCACAGATACATCAGCTCCTTTTTAAATATCTCCAAGACCATTCAATCCCAAAATATTTTTTTTTTTAAATCAGCATTGAATTAGACGATGAAGCATCAACATTGGTAGATTTAAAAAAACTCTTGGAAGCTGGAGGAGTCCAGAATTGTGTAAAACTATTACTTTCTCAGCAATTACATTCTTTCCTTTACTTATAGTTTCAATAGGTTTTTTCTATTTAAGCATTCCACCTTCATTAATTACCAGAGGCTTACTTGACATGAACCTAACCTTTTTGTCCATTTGGGTTTCCTGCAAAATCAATGCCAAAAGCAAGCGGAGTTGAAGCCAAATTTGAATGCAATGAGAATAGAGGAGTTGGGTTAGCACGCTGACCTTCATAATACCACCAGCCTTCATCAGAGGCCGATGACCCTCCGCTGCCATCAGAAGCACAAATAAGATTAAAAAAAAAATATTTTGCCCACTAAGAAATATTGGACCTTCTCTCACTAGAAAAAACATTTAGCTCACTTATCATGGAAGACCAGTGGCTTGGAGGTATGTCCATTGACTCTATTTTTAATTTTTTTTCCATAGCTGCCACTAAAGTATCATCTTTTATCGCTGATAACACTTGGGATTATGTCAAATTGGCTAAAACTATTTCAGGAAATGCTATTTTCAAAATTTTGAATTTTCCCATTAACACGAATTATGATTATATGCTTTTATGTGATTTACTTCATAATGGGAAATTTAATTTAATGGATGCTTAGCATATCTTTGGGGTGAAAAAAGACGTTAAGATGGTTTTCTCTATGATTTGGCATAAAAGTATCCCTATGACCATCTCTATTTTTATGTGAAAAATTTTTCATAATTATATCCCCACCAATGACATTTAAAAAAAAAAGATTCATTATTACTTATAAATTTCAATGTTGTTTTCTTGTGAAAAACAAGCATCATGTGTTTGTCTTTGGCCCGATTGCTGTCAAAATTTGGTATCACTTTGATGACATTTTCAAGTTCAACATTTTTAATGTGAATATGACCATTAATACTTTACTTGATGCTTAGCTCATCAATTCTAAAGAGAATATCAAAAACATTATCCCTTCTTTGATTCTATGGTACCTGTGGTTTGCTAAAAATAATGCTAGGTTTAATTACGCTCGCATGGATGTCGATCATATTTTTAAGAATATTATGGACAAAGTTTTTAAACTTTTTCATGCTAAGCTTTTTACTTCAAAAAATTTTAAGAATTATTCTTTTATTGCCCATCACTTATGTATCACTCTACAGACGGGTTGCAATTTGGAGGATCCTATTTTGGTGTATTGTAGAAAATAATTTTTCAATACTTTTAAACTTACTGTTAATGATTCAGTTAAATCTAAAGCTTTTGGGTGTGCAAGTATCATTAGGGTTGATAAGGGTAATATGGTTATGGCGTTTGCTGGCCCTTTAGACAAGTGCTTTGTGGTGTATGCTGAGCTTTCAGCAATTCTCAATGGCATTAAATTTTGTTTATCCTTTGGTATTATTAATATTTTGATTGAAGTGGACGCCACATCTACTATTCATTTTCTTATGTTGTAGTCAAATAGTGTTTGTAGTCTGGAAGTTTTCTATCTTATTATAAAAATTAATCAGTTACTGATGTTTGCTAACTTTTCCATTTCTTGTGTGCATAAGAAAGGCAACATGTACGCCAACTAGTTGGCAAAATTTAGTTGCACATTAGAAGTCTCATTTATTTTTCCATTTATAATCTTCCTTCGATTATTAATGCCATTTTTAGGTTGGATGAATAGGTATTTCCTTATATTAGAAATTAGTTCCTTGTTATGGTTTAGCTATGCTAGTTTTGGTTTTCCTGATTTCATGTTGTCTAGTTATGTGGATCTATGGGGACTGGTTCTATTTTTGTTTTCTTATTTGTTTCTTTTCATCATTATGGTGGGTTTTGTTATGATTCACTTGAGATATGATTGAATGTATGCCTATTTGTTGCTCTCCTACCTCCATAAGGTGTTATATGACCTGGTAGTTCACGGGTAACTTTAGGAACAATGTTGTGGATGGGGGCATGTTTCATTATCTCTATGTTGGTGTACTATTGGTTTTTTCCTACAATTGGACTGTTTGGGCTCAAGAAGCTTACATATGCTATTACTGGGAGCTTTTGCGTCATCTTTACATTCTATTTTTAGAGGTGGTTTTAGCCATTTGGCTTTGTTCGGTGATTTTTCGGTTCCCTACTATTGGGTGGATTTCAATCTATGGTTTTTACTGGGTTGGTAATCCTCCTATGTTTCTATCTTTTTTGTGTTTCATATGTTCTTTGGCAATACTTTGATTATCTATGTAATTTTAGGCGTGGCCTATGCTATCTGTCTTGGCTATGTGGTTATTATGGTAGGATCGAGTGACACTTGGGATACTTAAGTGATGGTTGTTTGGTTTGGAACTTCCTAAGCTCTAATTGCCTGTCACTTTGGCTATTTTTATTATGGTGTATCATTTTTTGTAGTCCTTTTATTGTCTGCTTCCTGTGGTACTGGTTACTATGTGATTTGGCTAGTATAACCATGGCTGGGCCTTCCAGCATGTTCCATTATCATGGATGGATCTGAATTTCTTTATTAATTATTTCTTTTTTAATCTTTTATTTAGTATGGACTATACTGTGTGCAATTCGGCCCTGTCTCAATAGTTGCATTTATACTATCAAGTGGCATAATATATTGCTTAACCTTTGACTTATCGACTGTAAGAGCTATTTCTTTAGTAATATTTCCTTTTATGTTAATTCTATTTGGGTTTTGATTATTGCTTTCTTGAGTGTCCCTACAGCCTTTGTTACAGGTTTTTAGAGACTAGTGCTCGTTTTGTGTGGGGTCCTCTTTGGATGGGAAAGGATGTGCTTAATAATGTATCTTCTTCCTATTCCATTCCTTCTCTTATAATGTTATTATGTTGTTTGGTACTCATGCCTAGTGGGGATCGCCGGCTCTTAGGTTTTTCTTCTTTTCCTTTTGTAGCTCTTTCAAGTAGTAGCGAGCTAGCTGTCCCTTTAAGGACTTGTAATCCCCTTTTTTATATTAATGTGTAGGCCCCTTCTGTGGGTTTTTACAAAAAAAAAAGTTTTTTATGCTGTTGCAAAATACGCAATGTATGTATTGCAATTTAAACTATATTATTGAAATAAAAATATATTTAAAACAAGTTGGAATCTATTTTTTCTATTTGATAAAATTTTAAAATAAACTTAAAAAGTATTTTGTTTTACTATTTAATTTAAGATGTTTAAATACTTTAACATAGTGGTATACATGTTAGATCTAGTAAGTAGCTCTTATTATTTGATCTAAAAATAGAAAGGACACCTACATTAAATAAAAATAATAAAAAGATTTTAAATAAGTCCAAACTAGTATAAGAACTTGATGATGTTAGACCACTTATGGAGTATGCTAAACCTTTAATCGGAGGAATTTATCAGAGTATCAATAGACCTACTATCCAGGACAATAATTTTGAACTAAAACTAAAAAATCATTCAAATGATTCAAAATTCTTAGTTTGGGGAAACTCCTATTAAAGTTCCTAATTTATGTCTAACCAATTTTTTTTAAATTAACTGTAATATTAAGTATAATTGTCTCTGTGATGATGTCATTAGACTTAGCAAGTGCCCATATTTTCTGAAAGGCAAGGCTATGTTGTGGTTGAATTCTTTTACCCCATGCTATATAACTACTTGGAATTAGTTGGCACACAAACTCCAATCTAAGTATTTCTCACCTTCAAAAACAATTAAAATTAGAAATGACCTCACTTCTTTTGTTCATTTTGAAGGAGAATCATTTTATGAAAGTTGGGAGAGTTTCACGAAATTGCTTAGGAATTGCCATCACCATTACATACTGATTGATTGGTTATCTAGATCTTTTATAATATATTAGTAGGGTATCTTAGGTTAAAAAAAAAATACTGCAGTACGAGGATATTTAATTTATAAGCCATTTGAGGATACTTATGAATTAATAGAGGAAATACTTATAAATAAGTTATAATGGCATACTAAAAGGCTGAATCCTAAGAGAATAGCTGGAGTTTGTGAGTCTGATGCTTCATCAATTCTTACTTTTTTTTTTTTTTTGAGGAATGCAAAATGCATTAGAGAAAGGAAAGGAGTAAAGCTATTACAAACTAAACAATCAAACAACTATCATATTCCTTCTTCAAAATGCTATACAAAGAAGAAGGAATAAGGGAAAAAGTAGTAAAGTCAAAAAAAAAAAATATTGTTTAAAGAAAGATTAGCACACAATTCAGCATCAATATTACCGTCTCTAGTAATATGATGAAAAATAACCTTGTCAAAGTCATGTAGGAAAGCCAACTTCTCTGAAATCAAATTGTTGGTTAAATTTGTTGAATTCATCATAGAATCTTGACGTAGTTTAATCACATTGTAATTGTCACCTTCAATTATTATGCCTATACAATCAATCATCCAATCCTGAAGGAATTCTTGCAAATAGAGATAGCCTCTAGCTCAAGTTGATTAGTGTCCCAATGCATCTTCTTTTTCCCAAAAGCAAGAAAGAGACGACCTCTAGAATCTCTAGTAATACCACTGATACTTGCCAGGTTAGAGTCTAGGAAAGTAGCATTCACATTGATTTTTAGCCAATCTAGAGGTGGGGGGTGCCATGAAGAGCTAGACTCCAAGCGGAGAGAAGCACTCCGGTCAACTAGCATTGGATAATTGTTCATAGCAGATGAGCGAATGGTAGAAGAAATGACGAAAAAAGGCAAGACAGATTTATCATGAATGCTGTCATTCCAACACTTCTAGGAGTAGAAAACAGCTGTGCAATAAATTTGGACAGTATTCAATCTATTTTTAGATAGAATTCTCAATTGGGAAATACAACTATCAAAAGATTCAAAAATAGGAATATTGAATCCCCAATATCTGAGCTTATATATGATATCTGAAAGGTAGCAGTAGTGAACAACAATATGTGAACAAGTTCCTATGTCATGGCACCCAGTAGTACAACGATCAAAATTGGTTAGTCTTGTATATTTAAGGAATTCATTGGTAGGTAATGCAAACTTGCTCATCCTCTACCAAAAAAACTCAACCTTGGGTTTGAGTTTTAATTTCCTTAAACAAATAGAGAAACCAAAATCATCATTATAACTTATTCCTTTATTTTTAACTGAATTTTTATAAGCCAAAGTAGAAATATATCTTCCCGAGAACTGAAATAGAGGTTCCATGATATCAGAGATACCATTTTGGATCTTACAGTGATTCAAAATTAGTAAAATATGTTCCTGGTGAAAGAACTTGTTCAATTCCGTCAAGTTCCAAATACCATTAGGTAGGATGAAGTGTTGTAACGTCAATCCGTCGAGTCCATTACAATCAACTAATAATGGGCATTTGTTAATGAACCGATTAAGGATCCAAATATCATTTAAAACAGTAATACCTTGGCCATTACCAATCTTCCATTTAGTAATTGGTTTGAGAAAGGAAGCTCTGTCCAGCAAAATAGACCATGCTGTAAAATATCTGCTTTTATGAGTACCATTCCAGATGTTCATACCATATCTAGCAAAACGATATTTATGTAACAAAGAAGAAGGATTCTGTAAGAATCGCAAAAATAGTCTAGCTCTCAAAGGACATGTGTTATGAACAGACGAATAAAGACCCATACCGCCTAAGTTTTTTGGTTTACATAATTCTTCCCAAGCAACATAATGGAGACCATGAACAAAATTCCCCTTGTGCCAAATAAAGTCACAGCAAAGTCTATCCAGTTCATGAAGAATTCTCTTTAGAACCAACGAATGAGTTGAAGCAAAGATAGGTAAAGACAAGAAAGGGGACTTGACTAAAACCATCATTTAGGCCAAAGATAAGAATATGGCACCCCAAGCATTAAGCCTATCTAAAGCATGATCAATGATCTATTGAAAATCATTCTTCACCATCCACCTAAGAGAAATTTTAATGCCCAAATAGTGTAGTTCATTAACAACCTTAAACCCATATTTCTTCCCAAGCTTCCTTCTCAAGCACTATCTAACAGATTTTCTAAAAAAAAATATGAGATTTTCATTGTTTATACTTTGTCCAGTCCAGCCACAATAGTCCATAACTATCTTCATAATGTTTCCAATCATTTGGGAAGATGCAGCTCCAAATAAGAGCGCATCATCGACGTAAAGAAGATGAGTAATGTTTGGAGCACTAGGAGAGATCTTGAGGCCTAACTGGTGACCTCTTTGATTAATAGCATTTGATAGGAGTAGAGAGCACATAATGAAGAGGTAAGAAGACAAAGGACATCCTTGCCGAAAACCACTTTTAGCTTCAATCCATCTTGGATTTTGCCATTTAAAAGAATTGAAAATCGAACATTGACTACACAATTCAGAATTAGATTGGAAATTTTCTTTTTGAGTCCAAACCAACTTAAAACAAGGTCCAAGGTATCCCAACTCATGCTATCAAAAGCTTGTTCCATATCAAGATTAATAGTTGTTAAGAGAGTTGCTATTTGCATGTTTTATATTCTTGCAACTAGTATAGTTTTGATTATTCAAAATATTATTATTTTAATTTTTGTTTTCTCCTAACATAGTTTGGAAGATTTGTTTTTTTCTCTTGTGAGAACTAACATTTCAGGAAAATTGAACTCCAGATTAATGAAGACTTCAATTTATATTCAACATGAAATAGTTTGTAAATTGAAGTTTGTACTTATCTTTATATTGAGTTTGAGAGGGAGTTATTGTAATTGTGTAGATAATCACACACACACTTGGGGAACAAGAAATCTATATTGATCGTACGGGATGAACATAGTTCGTACGGGATGATCAAGTCAGTTATCCCCTCGGTGGAGCAATGGATCGAACAAGAAGTGAGAAAATTTTTTTTCTAAGTCTTGATTGTCCGGACGAAATTCCATATTCATCCCGAGACGAATTCCTCTGGATTCTCACTTTACACTGTTCGTCCAGACGAAATGCATGATTCATCTCTGGACGAAATCCCCTGGATTTCCAATTTGGTCTGTTCGTCAAGACGAAGTCCAAGTTCATCCCTGGACGAATTCCTTTGTCCAAACGTCCCAGGATGAAGTGAATCAACACTTCAAATTTACACTAATTATCAAGACAAAATTCACTTATTCATCTCTGGATGAAAACCTCTATCCAAAAATTGTCCAGGATGAATATACATCGTCCCAGGACGAAGTGAATCAACACTTCAAATTTTGACGTCGTCCTGCACTTTCTGCGAACCGACCTATGGAATAACCGTTCATATCGGATGAACCTAGTTCATACGGGATGATGATCAGGTATGAAGTTAATTCGTATCAATATACATTGGGTTCATTCATAAGCTTTTAAGTAAATTCGTCAAGGACGATCCACGATCGTACGGGACGATCCACTACGTGTTGACTTGTATATTTGCAATTTTTGGATGGTTTTTCTTATCTCTTCTATATATTGTCCAATTTAAACTACCACAAAATCTTTTTGCCCATTGATCTTCATGACTATTGAAAGAAGAGTCAAGGAGAGAGTGTGAGAGAGCATTCAAAAGAAGATTCTTACTACTGGAGCGATAAGGCTTCACTTGGTGATTAAAGGCAAGAGTATATAATTTTGATTTGGAATTACTTCACTCTTTTCTTTCTTCCTTCTAGATTTTTTGTGAGAAGATCTATCAAGGAGATCCGGTTCTCTGCCAACACTTGGAGAGTGTGAACAGCCGAAGGGTTCAGTGTGAACAGCAGAAGGGTTCTCTGCCCACACTATGAGATTGTGAACAGCCGAAGGGTTCTCTGCCCATACTAGGAGAGTGTGAAAGGAAGGACGATTCTCTTCCAAGACTGGGAATAGTGTAAAAGGATGACGGTTCTATGCCGCAACGAGTAGTGGTGGAAAGAGTTTTTGTAAAGGCTTCTCCGCCTTGTTGTGGGTACTAAAGGAGAGTCACTAGTGGTATTAGTGTAATACTCGGAGTGTTCCTCCGGGGAGTGGATGTAGGTCTGATTTTGAATGTACCACTATAAATTTGGTGTTCTTTATTTTTCTGTTATTTTTATTTTAACATTTACAACTTGCGGTTGAAAAATTTATTTCTATAAAACTTACTAAAGTTAGTTTTCATTTCCAAATTTTAAGAGGGTAAATTTTTTTTTAATTACCCATTCACCCCCCATCTTGGTTAGCCGTGGGACATAAGCTTAGGTTTAACAACCTAATTCTTAGTGAACGAGTTTCAACAAGTGGTACCAGAGCTTTGTTTTAAAATCATAAGTTTAGACTACATTTTGATTAACGTAGATGGCTACATTTGGAAACCAAAACACACTTGAGGGTTACTCTATAACTAGACCTCCACTGCTTGATAATATACCTTTTGATTTTTGGAAAACACGCATGTCTACATTTTTACAGTCACATGATTATCGTTTGTGGTACTTAGTTCAGGAAGGGTATGCAAAACCAACTAGACTAGTTGATGGAGTTAGAGTTGAAACACCTTTTACAGACAGGACAGTTGAAGAACATGACTTAGCACAACTAAACTCCAAATGTTTGAATAGTTTCTTTTGTGCTTTAAAATCGGAAGACTTCATGCGGGTTTCCACTTGCAAAAGTGGAAAGGACATATGGGATAGACTTTGTATAACATATGAGGGGACTAACGAGGTTAAGAAATCTAGACTTAATATTTTGTTGCATGATTATGAATTATTTTGCATGAAACCTAATGAATCGATTTCTGATATGTACCCAAGATTCACACAAATAGTCACCTCTTTACATGCACTACGTAGGGAACTAACGAATGCTAAAATGGTTAATAAGATTCTTCGTTGTTTGCCTACTGCTTATGATGCTAAAATTACTATAATTACAGAGTCTAAAGATCTAAACATTTATTCTATTGACAATCTTCTTGGTTCACTAATTGCTTACGAGCAATGAGTTAGCCAAAGAAAGATTGATGCAGGTGAACCACGAAGGGAAAAGAACATTGCATTAAAAGTGGAAGAGTTTGAGAGTGAACACTCACAACCTGAGGATGAAGATAATATAACATTGATGACTAGATAATTTAGAAGCTTTCTAAAGAGCAAGTAGAAGAGACGCCAGCAATGTAATAGAGGTAAATTCAATAAAAATGTTAAGGCTTCAAATGATGTGATTTGCTATGAGTGCATGAAACCTGGTCATATCAAGACTGAATGCCCAAAACTCAAATCCACTCATTGCAAGGAGAAGGTAGAGGAGAAACCAACTACAAAGAAGGGCAGGAAGAAGTTTTAAAGAGCCTTCTGGGCAGACTCAGCTTCAGATTCATCAGAGATTGAAAAGGAAGAGGAAGTCACTAATCTGTGTTTAATAGACGATAGTCTTGATCAGTTAGATCAAGAAGAGATATGTGACTTAATTTATAATGAACTGTTTGAAGTTTCTAAACACATGCATGAAGCATATAAGAATATGAAGAAAATGCATGCTAGTCTAAGGTTAGAATTTTAAGAGCTTAAAAAGGAATATGATATCCTTAGGAAAGATCATGCCTTAATTGACAACAACCACATGAATTTACTTGATGAGTTTGATGACTTGAATAAAAATCATGAGAATTTAAATTTATCCTATACAGAACTTGAGAAAGATTTTAAGAACTTTAAGGATGAATCAGAGAGAAAATTATATAAAATAAATTATATAAATCAGGTCTTGAAAGATATGAATTCATTTTGTAAATTGAAAATAAAAGCTCTCGAGGATTATAGGATACCACCCAAACTTGAATATTTTACTAATCCCATTATGTATCCTAAATTTATGCAATCTCTAAATAGACAAACAAATGGTAGAAGACTTAGGAATCCTTTTCCAAAAGTCAAATGTAATAATTATGGATTGTTAGGACATATAGCACACACCTATACTTTGAAGATGAAAACTAATTTGGTGTGGAGACCCAAGATGCATAAACCTAGGCATTTCACACCTGCATCTAATTATAAATTACCAAAAGGTGAACCCAAACTTGTTTGGGTTCCCAGGTCTAACATTTGATATTTTTGCAGGGTCGCTCTCACACAAGATCTCATGAGAGCATATGGTACCTGGACAGCGGATGTTCAAAGCATATGACTGGAGATAGTTCTCAATTCATAACGCTGGAAGTCAGGAATGGAGGCAAGGTTACACTTGGAGATAATACCACAAAGAAGGTGGTTGGATCAGGTATGATTGGAAATCTTACAAACTCTTTTATAGACAATGTGTTATTAGTTGAAGGCTTAAAGCATAATTTATTAAGTATAAGCTAGCTATGTGATAAGGGTTATTGTATAAAAAATTTTCGTACTAGATGCATATTAAGCCTAAATGGTAAAGATGTTTTGAATGGAAAAACGGTAAACAATATTTATATGCTAGATTTGAATTGCATTCAAACTCCTGCTGGTTTTTATTTGAAAACTGTATCTGATGAGTTATGGCTTTGGCATAGGAGACTTTGTCATTCTAGTATGAAAAACCTTAGGAGGATTATCCAAAAGAACTTAGTGAGAGGTATACCTAAACTAGACTTTAGTAAGGACCACATTTGTGATGCATGTTAATTAGGGAAGTATGTGAAGTCTTCTTTTCAGTCCAATAAGGATCTTAGAACTAGTAAACCATTAGAGATTTTTCATATGGAACTTTTTGGACCAGTTGGAACTGTGAGTCTAGGAGGGAAGGTATACATAATTGTGATTGTGGATGATTACTCAAGATTCACATGGCTTTGATTTCTATTTCATAAGAGTGAATCATTTGAGGAATTTAGAAATTTTTTGATTTGAATTCAAAGAAAACTAGGATGTGAAATTATTTCTATACAAAGTGATCATGGAGGAGAATTTGATAATAAGAAATTTGAGGAATTTTGTTAGGAGAAAGGAATTAATCACAACTTTTCTGCACCTAAAACCACTCCGCAGAATGGGGTAGTCAAAAGGAAAAATAGAACATTAATAGAAGCCGCCCGAGCAATGTTGGCAGAATACTCATTTTCTAAATATTTTTTGGCAGAGGCGGTTAGTTATGCATGTTATGTTCTGAATAGGGTGAATCTAAGATCTAAATTGAATAAAATACTCTATGAGTTGCTAAAAGGGACAACACCAAATTTGTCACATTTGAATGTTTTTGGTTGCAAGGTGTTCATTCATACCAATGGAAAATCTGCCTTAGGAAAATTTGATCCAAAATCAGATGATGGATTTTTTGTTGGATACTCAAGTGTTGAAAAATCTTATAGAGTATTCAATAGAAGAACTTTGGTAATTGAGGAGACCACACATGTTATATTTGATGAATCTGGAAATATGGAAGAGCCAAATATTGAAGAAGATGAAATTGAAATTAACTTCCAAAAGATTAATAAAATTAATTTGAAAGAAAATTTCGAAGAAAATTTGGAGATAGAAAAACCTTTGCTTAGAGATTTGAGATTTTCTAAAAACCACCCAAGGGAATTAATTATAGGTGAACCAAGTGATGGTGTAATGACTAGGCGAGGATTAAATAAAGAAGTCAATCATTTAGCCTTCATTTCAACTATATAACCCACTAATATTGATACCTTTCTACTTGAAAGATCTTTTGAAAAAGGAAGTGTGGATACAACTCTCTTTTGGAAGAAGTGTGGAAAGGATTTACTCATTGTTCAAATTTATGTGGATGGTATCATTTTTGGATCTTCAAATAAAAATATTTGTGATGATTTTTCTAAAATAATGAGTAGTGAATTTGAGATGAGTCTAATGGGAGATTTGAGTTACTTTCTAGGATTTAGCA
Organism: Dendrobium catenatum; assembly: GCF_001605985.2. Lineage (NCBI taxonomy): Eukaryota > Viridiplantae > Streptophyta > Magnoliopsida > Asparagales > Orchidaceae > Dendrobium > Dendrobium catenatum. The sequence goes on along the minus strand of NW_021319740.1, from coordinate 635,744 downwards.
TTAAGAAAATTGAGGAAGGTAAATTTCTTAATCAGTCAAAGTATGTTAAGGACATCCTCAAAAAGTATGAAATGGATAATGCTAAATCTGTTAGTACACCAATGAGTTCCTTAGTTCAGTTGGATAAGGACCCTAAGGCAAAATCTATTGATCAAAAGAAATTTAGAGGGATAATTGGATCTTTTCTTTACTTGATAGCTAGCCGCCCTGTTATCATGTTTAGTGTCTGTTTGTGTGCTAGATTTCAATCAGATCCAAAAGAATCACATTTGACAGCAGTGAAAATAATTTTAAGATATCTGTTAGGAACTTTGAACTTAGGAATCTGGTATCCTAAGTTTAGCTCTTTATTTGAAATAATTGGTTATTCAGATTCTGACTTTACAGGTTATAGGGTGGATAGAAAGAGCACTTCTGGAACTTGTCAATTTATTAGAAATTCTCTAGTCTCTTAGTTCAATAGAAAATAAAATTCAGCAGCCCTATCTACTGCAGATGCTGAATACATTGCATTAGGAAGTTGTGTGGCACAAGTACTTTGGTTGAAACAATAGTTGGTTAGTTTAGGATTGACTATAGGCACTATTCCAATTTATTGTGATAACACTAGTGCTATTTGCATTTCTAAAAATCCTATTCAACATTCAAGAACCAAACACATAGACATAAGGCATCATTTCATAAGGGATCATGTATCTGAAGGAGAAATTAAACTCAATCATAATTCTACTGAAAAATAACTTGCAGACATTTTTACAAAACCTTTAGCATTTGATACTTTCAATGCATTAAGAACAAGACTCGGTGTGATTGATTTGAATGCTTAAAAAAAATGTTTTTGCAACATTGATGTTTGTTTTCTAGTTAAATATTTTTTTGTGTTCTTTATGAGTTTTTGATTTTATTTGTGTGATTTTTTTCTTTTAGAGTTTGTGTTTTTTTGTTGTTTTGTGTTTTTAGTGTGTTTTGTGTCTTAGTTTTGATTAATGGCAAAAAATTTGAAAATTTTTTTTGAGTGACAATCATCCTGGACAAAATTTTTTCATATGAGAAGATGTATGTAATGTGACAAACAATTTGATTTTGAACCATTTGAGTGCAGTTTTCAGTATTTTATTGTCACTTCGTCTGTATGATCGTTGCGATCGTCCGGGCCAAATTTTTTTTTCAAACGACGGGATGAATGAATAAAGAGGTTGAATGGATAAGGTAGTTTTTAATACGAACTTCGTATGTATGAACCTTTGGTTCGTCTGGACGAACACATGTCAGTTCGATGGAGGGGACGGTTTCAACTGCCATTAAAATGATATAAGTTCTTGTCATCCCAGGATGAACACGTGTTTGTTTGTATGATCAGACTGGTCAGAAGTCTGTACAAAAGGATGCTTCGTAAGTTGTGTTGATTACAAAAATCCATTTCATTTTGATGCTTTGGATCGTCCAAACAAATTTTTTTCGTATAGGATGAATTGAAAATTTTGTCCGGGACGAACTTGTTTTGTATGGTATGAAGGTATATTTTTTTAATAAATTGATGGGGTTTTTTAACTGAACAGTCACACTCTCACATGTCTTTCAATCCTTTCTTTTCTTAGATCTATCAATGGAAAGTTCTAGTAAGCGTCAGAAGAGTCTGGCTATGGGTCCACCTAGAAATTCGTCTGAAAATTTTCTGTCTAAAGCCAATGAAGAATCTTTTGTAGATTTGTCTCCGCAAAAATCACCCCATCTAGAGTACTTCTTCTAGAACAATTAACTTTTAAGGTAATGCACTTGTTTGCCTCTACTCAATTTGGGTTAATCCTCACTTTAGTCCACTTCTACAACAAATAAACCTTTCATTACTTTTTAGCAAACATGTCTTTCAGTTTCGACCATTCTTTCGTCAGTTCCTTTGTTTTTAAAAAAGAGAGTTGAAATTACTAAGGCTTACCTAGGTATCTTTTTGAACTTAAGGACTGAAGGAATAAGACCACACACCTTAACCACTTCTAATTTTGATTGGACTAAAGTAAATAGAGTGATTAGAGAAGTTAGTTTTAAGGAACATTTGCCTAAGGTAGCAACTTTAGGTCACGATGCTTGTATCATCTAGCACGTTCTTAGAACTTTCATTATACATAAAGCTGGTGATAGAGTCAATATACTCCTCTTCTTTCTACTGTTAACTATTTAATTATGACCAAACAACCTATAGATCAGGCCCACCTCTTAATTAACTAAATTTATGTGTTGCAAATCTATTTTCATGGCTTATGTTTTGATGATTTACAAACACTATTTCTCTTGGACTGCTTGTTGCTTCTAACTTTTTAGGAATCGAAGATCGGACGAACAGACAAAGCCAGTTCAGGAGTGCGGAGGTTTAGGGTTGAGTCAGTCTGTAATCTATTTTTTTCTCTTCTTGAGTCAGTTTGTAATGTTCAAAAGACTGATACTAAGTAACCCTACACACACACTTGAGAGATTTAGAATCTCTATTTTTGCTCACATCGGCCAGGCCGATCTAGTTCAAAACAGAGACTCTAATAAGGATTCTTAATTAAGGCAGCTGACATTAACACATCGGCCTGGACGATACGTGTATCGGCCAGGACGATAAGCTCAAAACAGAAAGAAGTTGCTGCCATAGACAATTAAGGTATACTGTATTTTTAAATTATCGGCCAGGACGATCATTGATCGGCCTGGACGATATTCACAAATTATGCCTTAATTGATCAGGAAATCAAGGGAGTAATTAAGGATGATTGATACGATCATATTGTCCTGGACGATCGCAGGATCGGCCCGGACGATCCAGTCAAAAACCTTAAGTTACTTCAGGACGATAAATATCGGCCAGCTCGTATCCAGGGCTATTGACAGGATGATTTTCACATGATTTGAACTAATCAGCCAGGATGATCGTGAGATTGGCCAGGACGATCGTGAGATCGGCCTGGACTATCGTGAGATCGGCCTGGACGATCAAGCCAATTTTCAATCATCCAGCTTTGCATCCAGGGCGATACTCTGGCTGATCTTCTGAGTTTTGTACTGATCGGCCAGGCCGATGTCCATATCAGCCTGGACGATAATGTCGGCAACTTGTAATTAATGAGCTCCTTTGAAGCTCTTCTATTTAATAGCTCTTGTTCTACGTTTTTGAGAACCTTTGGCTGCTGCCTTGACTTGAGAAGACCTTGAGGAGAGAAAGAGAGAGAGGGAGAGAGAGAGGATCTTATGAGGGGGAGCTTGTGAGGGGATTCACAAGGGTTGCTTCAAGGATGGCTCTACTTGTTCTTCGTCTAGAGTTTCTCGTCCGTGGAAGGGTCGGTAGAGGTAAGGAGTTAGCTTTTGGTTGTGGTTCTCTGCCAGCTTCAGGAGGAAGCAAAAGGAGATAAGTTCTCTGCCTTGCCGGGGTGGCAAAAAGGAGGTTCTTGTGAGGGCTTCTCCGCCTAGCCGTGGGGGCTAAAGGAGAGTCACTTTTTGTAGTGCAATACTTGGAGGGTGCCTCCAAGGAGTGGACGTAGGTCCCTCCAAGGAGTGGACGTAGGTCGAGTCGACCGAACCACTATAAATTCCTGTGTTCTTATTTTCTTGCTTCCACACTTTTTCCGAATTTATTTTTGTGGTGTGATTTTGGTTTATGTGATTTTCACTCTTTGTGAAAAGAATTTTTTAAAAATACCAATTCACCCCCCTCTTGGTTAGCTTGGTACTAAGTTCATAAGGGCTTAACATCCCTAATGAACTTTCATTATGGACTCTCTGAAATTGGTCATGTCGCACATAAAAGAAAGAAGAACATTGCCTTAGGACATCTAGTAGGCTACATTCTAGAAAAGAAGTATAATTTGTTTCATCTAGACCAAGAATTTGAAGAACCGCTCTACTACAATGATCCATCCTTTAGATCAATCTTAAATAAGGAGGAACCACAAAAAACTCATGTTGTTATTAGTGAATTAGAAGAAGAAGCTGAGCTTACACCTGCTAGTGAACCAAATTACCAGGATTTGGTAAAACGATTTGACAGTTTAGAGACTCATTTGATCAAAGGTTTGATCAAATTGAAGCTCAGTTGTAGCAGCAGGATATATAATACAATCAAGACATGGGATTTATGTGTGATCAGATAAATGACATAAATTCCAATATGCTTATGATCAGTAGTTATTTCAACTTCTTTGGTGCTACACCTCCACCTCCTCCAGATCAGGGTCCGTCTGAGTGACTGTTGCATTTATTTTGTGTGATTTCTGTAGTTTATATGTTAGTTGTTCTCTTAAGAAAGTTTGTTGTATTTTCTTTTCTTTAGATATTTTATTTTTATATTGATATCTTGAGTTATTTTGTAATTTCATCGCATTGATATCAATATATGATCTTGTGTTTTTGACTTTAATATTATTGAAATGTATGGTAGCTTTATAAAAATCTTTAGGATTTTTAATCTTAATAGTGTTATATCTTGAATTGTAAGTTATAATTAAATTCATTAGAAAATCTAATTTTTCTAAATTTAAGTTTTGCTTATAACTTGATGTTATTAAGATTATCAATCCATGTCTCTTATTTAGACTACATTATTGTTAATATTATTATTGCAACTGTGATGTTTTTTTTTATTTTGTATTTCACTTATCAATTAATATTTATGCACTTAGAAATATTTTAAAATTTAGATTTTTGTTTTTGGAAAGAATACAATTACTTTTGAAAATTTTAAAAATGTAAAAAAATCAAAAGTAATGCGCAAAGGTTCGCAATGTGAAAAAGAGCACAAAATATGCCCAAAGTGAAAAGGTGCACAAAAATGTGCCACAAATTTGAAAATGATGCGTAAAGCGCCACATGTGGTAGTTATTTCTTTCCAAACTCTTTTAATCTCTTAATTCAAATTGATCTTATGTTCATTTATATTTCACATTGAAATTTGAAATATACAATTTTTTATTCATCCATCTTGCAATGATTTTCTCTATAGTAGTGTTTAAATTGAACTATGCTTTTAATAAATTCTTTTTATTATCTAAGTTATATCTCTTCTTAAATTCTATGAATTTTTATGATTTGCCTAATGTTTTAATTTTATTTGCATAACTTATTTCAATCAATTTCAAGATTAAATTATCAATTGCTTTTCATATCTCTGCTTATATTTCATGTCTTTTTCTTCTTCAGTTTTTGCTGCTGTCAAAAAGGGAGAGAAATTGTTTGTCTCGTTAGTTTGTATGTTATTGTATGTGTGTTTTTTTTTTTTTCAAAAATAAAAAAATTTTGATTCAATGCCTCCTTATTTTCATGTATTCATTAATTCATGGGGAGTTTAGGAGATTCTTAGAATTTGCAATTATACAAACTATAATTATTTTGTCATCGTAAAAAAGGGAGAGATTGCTAAGAGAGTTGCTATTTGCATGTTTTATATTCTTGCAACTTGTATAGTTTTGATGAATCCAAATATTATTGTTTTAATTTTTTTTCTCCTAACACAGTTTGGAAGAATTGTTTTTTGCTCTTGTGTGAACTAACATTTCAGGAAAATTGAACTCCAGAATAATGAAGACTTCAATTTATATCCAACATGAGATAGTTTATAAATTGAAGTTTGTATTTATCTTTGTATTGAGTTTGAGAGGGAGTGATTGTAATTTTGAAGATAATCACACACAAACTTGGGGAACAAGAAATTTATATTGATCGTACGGGACGAACATAGTTCATTTGGGACAATCAAGTCAGTTATCCCCTCGGTGGAGTAATAGATCGAACAGGAAGTGAGAAATTTTTTTTTCTATGTCCTGATCGTTCGGACAAAATTCCATATTCATCCCGGGACGAACTCCTCTGGATTCTCACTTTACACTGTTTGTCCAGAGGAAATGCATGATTCATTTCTGGACGAAATCCTCTGGATTTCCAATTTGGTCTAATCGTCCAGATGAAGTCCATGTTCGTCCTAGGATGAACTCCTCTGGACTATGATTTTACACTAATCATCAAGATGAAATTCACTTTTGATCTCTGGACGAAATCCTCTGTCCAAAAATCATCCAGGACGAAGATACGTCGTCCTAGGACGAAGTGAATCCACACTTCAAATTTTGATGTTTTCTTTCACTTTCTGGGAACCGACCTATGGAATAACCGTTCGTGCCGGATGAACCTAATTTGTACGGGATGATGATCTGGTACGAAGTTAATTCGGATCAATATACATTGGGGCGTTCATAAGCTTTTAAGTAAATACATCCAGGATGATCCATGATCGTACGGAATGTTCCACTACGTGTTGACTTAAATATTTGCAGTTTTTGGACGGTTTTTCTTGTCTCTTATATATATTGTCCAATTTAGACTGCCACCAAATCTTTTTGCCCATTGATCTTTGTGCCTATTGAAAGAAGAGTCAAGGAGAGAGTGTGAGAGAGCATTCGAAAGAAGATTCTCACTAATTTGTGGGAAGGCTTCACTTGGTGATTAAAGGTAAGATTCTATACTTTTGATTTGGAATTACTTCACTCTTTTCTTTCTTCCTTCTAGATTTCTTGTGAGAAGATCTGTCAAGGAGATCTGGTTCTTTGCCGATACTTGGAGAGTGTGAACAGCCGAAGGGTTCACTACCCACACGAGGAGAGTGTGAACAACCCAAGGGTTCTCTGCCCACACTAGGAGAATGTGAACAACTGAAGGGTTCTCTCCCCACACTAGGAGAGTATGAAAGGAAGAATGGTTCTCTGCCAACACTGGAGATAGTGAATAAAGGACGATGATTCTCTGTTGTACCGGGTAGTAGTGGAAAGAGTTTTTGTAAAGGCTTCTCTGCCTTGCTGTGGGTGCTAAAGGAGAGTCACTTGTGGTATTAGTGCAATACTCGGAGGGTGCCTCCGAGCAGTGGATGTAGGTCTGGTTTTAATCAAACCACTATAAATTTGTTGTTTTTTATTTTTCTGCTATTTTTATTTTAACGTTTACATCTTGTGGTTGAGAAATTTATTTCTATAAAACTCACTAAAGTTAGTTTTCATTTCCAAATTTTAAGAGGGTAAAATATTTTTTTTAATTACCAATTCACCCCCCCTCTTGGTTAGCCATGGGACATAAGCTTAGGTTTAACAACCTAATTCTTAGTAAACGAGTTTCAACAATAGCCATAAGACCCTTTTTGTTTTTAGATATTTTAAATTTATTGAAAATTTCATGAGCTAAAAGGCAATGATCAGACATAGATCTACCTGGAATAAAAGCAAATTGTTCTTCGGAGTTGATTTTAGACATACAACATTTCAATCTATTCACAATCATAGTAGAAGAAATTTTGTAGATGGTTTGGCAAAGGCTAATGGGGCGAAAATTAGAAGGAGTTACGGGGTTTTTGATTTTAGGAATAAGAACAATCAATGTGTCTTTCCATGAACAGTGCATAGTCCTAGTCTTGAAAAATTGATCAATAGCCTTCCAAGTAACCTCCTTGACAATACTCCAGTAAAACTGGAAAAAAGAAGAAGTGAACCCGTCCAATCCAGGGGATCTGTTGGAACCATGTTGAAAAATTGCCGAAGTAAACTCCTGCTCAGTAAAATACGCCTCTAACAGATTACGGTCATTAGCATTTTTTTATGTTCTAAATTTACCAAAGGACAGTTGAATGTTTCACAGTTCCTAGATTTTCATTTATTCTCAAAGAAATTTAAGAAAATGGATTCAATTTGATCTAAGTCATGTACAACCGTGTTATTTTCATCCTTAATTTGTCTATTCAATGTAACCGTGTTATTTTCATCCTTAATTTGTTCGATCACTTTACCATTCCTTCTTGGGGAGGCATAATCATGGAAGAATTTTGAATTGGTATCACCTTCGATATTCATACTCAGGTATCTACTATTTTAAAGAAATTTGATACTATTGGAGTTAACTTAGGATGTGGATAATCTATATAATTGGATGAAACTAGTTTGAATTCTATGGGTGATACTAGTGTTTTAGAGATTCAAAAAATAAATTTCATTGGAAGATAAACATTCCTATTTTAATACATAAAACCCAAGTTAGAAGAACCACCCCAACTTTAGCTTGTGAAATAATAATGGTGGTAATAATCAGTGGAATATATTGCAATTTAGATTTCAAGATTAAGTTTTATATGTAATTTTTGATGAAACAAAAATATTATTCTTTAGATTATTAGTTCTCCTAACATAAATTTGATATATTTTCTTATTGTTGTTTGTGTGTATTAATATTTCGGGGAAATCATACTTTAGACTGTCGAAGACTTTAAGACAATAAATTATGGTTTCATGTAATGAAGTCTAAAATTTCTCTATTTTTCTTAAGTCGGAGAGAGTTTGATTGTGATTGGGTAACAGTGCACACACACACACACACTTGGAGAGTGAGTCAAAACTTAATTTTTTTTTAAAAAAGCTAATCATACTAGACAGTTTGTAATGGTGATTCCTCCAAATCAAACATAATCAAATCATGCTAGGAATATATTTTTTTGTATTATTTGTATTGTTTGATGTATGTTCCTATAGATGACACATAGAGTAAAAAAAATGGGTTCGTAGTTCATCCCAAATAAACTTATCTTTTTTTAAACTATTCATACTATATGAAGTGGGGTTTGCACAGATGATTCTTATTGTATGAAATGAGGTTCATACAAGATCATTTTCAAAAAATTAGTTCAATTTTGAACTATTCATATTCTTATGGTATGATGTCAGTTTATATAGACGATTGAATGAGTACAAAATCAGGTTCATATAGGATCATATATGGATTTTTAAATTATTTGTACAGATGATCTCTAATCATACTATATGATCTGAGTATGTTCCAATTTAAATTTTCAATTTTTTGGATAATTTTTCATGATTTTCATATATACATGTCCTAAAAACTAACACTCAATATATTGCTGATAATTTCTCTTGAGAGTTGATAAGGAAAGTGTTTGCGAGAGTGATTTAGGAGATAAGGGTGATAGATCTTATGAGAGAAAATTGTGAGGGGTTTCACAAGGATTCCCAAAGGTAAGGATCTCTTGTTTGTTCTTCAAAAGTCTTCTCAACTTGAAGGTTGTTGAGAGAAGATTTTCAAAGAAGATCATGGTACTTTTTCATCACCAAGAGGTTAAGAAAGGATGTTGGTACTCTATCATCACAAGAAGGGTGAGAAAGGACGTCGGTACTCTACCATCACTAGGATGGTGTGAAAGGTTGTCGGTACTCTGTCACACTGGGTTGGTGGAAGAGAGGTTTTTTAAGAGCTTCTCAACATTACTTGGGAGAAAAAAGAAGAGTCACTTTTAAATTAGTGCAATACCTGAATAAGGAGTCTTCAAGGAGTAAATATAGGTCAAGTTTGACCAAACTACTATAAAATTTAGTGTTCTTTTATTTTTTTATTTTATGTGCTTTTAAGTTATTGTGATTGAGAAATCAATTGTAAAAATATATCATTATATCAAATATCTTAAAACAAAATTTTAAAATATAAGGGAATTTTTAATTTACCAATTCACTCCCCTCTTGGTTTGCCTTGGGACAATCTTATTAGGTCTAAAAATCTACTCAAACTTTCAAGTGGTATTAGAGCCTATTTCAAAAACTAAGGTTTAGATAACTTTTTGAAAATTAATCATGGCTACTTTTGAAAGCTGTAACACTCCTGAAAGATATTCAATCACCAGACCATAGCTATTTTATAACATTCCTTTCGACTTTTGGAAAACTTGTATATTTACTTTCTGCAATATTTTGACTATCACATGTGAATTTTTGTACATGAAGGTTACACTACACCCACTAGACTTGTTGATGGAATTAGGACTAATACATCATTTATTAATTGGATATTATAGGAAAAAGAATAAGCTCAATAACGTGTAAAATGTTTAAACAGTTTTTTCTATGCACTGAAATCTGATGACTATATGGGTGTTTCAACCTGTAAAATTGGGAAACAAATTTGGGATCGAATTTGCATAAAATATAATGGAACTAATGTGGTGAATTAATCCAGGTTGAACAGTCTATTATATGACTATGAACTTTATTACATTAAACCAAATGAATCAATCACTAACATGTATAATTGTTTTGCACAGATAGTCACCTCATTACATGCTTTAGGTAGTGAACTAATAAATTTTGAAAAAGTTAATAAAATCTTATGTTGTTTACCTATAGACTATGATGCAAAGATAACTGCCATAATTGTGTCAAAGGCCTAACTATTTATTATATTAACAATATATTTGGATCAGTGATTGCTTATGAGCAAGGAGTGAAACAAAGATAGATTAAAGCATGTGATAAGAGGAAGGAGAAAAATATTATATTGAAGGTAGATTACTCAGAAAGTGATCAGGCTTAGCCTGAGGATAAAGAAGATATTGCATTGAAATTTAAAGGTTTTCAAAAACTCAATTTTATGAATCCCGCTCTATAACCCCTTGAAAGTTTGTTAGGAATGTTAAGCCCTTATGAAATAGTCTAAGCTAACCAAGAGGGAGGGTGAATTAGTATTTTAAAAATCTTTCAATCAAAAACAAAAACTCAATCAAATAAAAATTCACCACAAAGAAATTTAATGTGCAAAAATTAAAAGCTGGAAAAGTAGTAGTAAATGAAACAAAAATTTATAGTGCTTTGGTCAACTCGACCTATGTCCTCTCCCATTGGAAACCTCTGAGTATTGCACTAAACTCAGTGACTGTCTTTTTGTTCCCACAGTAAGGCGGAGAAGCCTGTACAAAACCTCCCTTCCATCAACACTAGTGAGGCAGAGAACCCAACTCCTTTTGCTTCTTCCTAAAGAAGGTAGAGAACCTTGATCGATTGTTGAAGTAGACCTCTCTTGAACCTCCAAGAATAAGGGATGATGACTGGAGAAGATGCTTGGAGCAACCTTTATGAAACCCCTCACAAACTCCCCCTCATAAGATCCTCTTTCTCTCTTTCTCTATCTCCCTTTCGTGGTCCAAGATTTACTTTCTGTATCAACAAAGAAGGAACATCAAGAATTTGGGAAAGATTGGATAGAAGTTTGATTAACTTGGCTGCCATTCATAGCCTTCCACTTGCTCGGGTTAGGCATCTTGCAAGAGTTACCTCAGATCATTAACATATTATTTTCAAGGTTAATGAATGTCTTTGTCCTCAAATGAAGTTTTTCTGGTTTGAAGATGTATGGAAATCATTTCTTGATACTTGGAATGTGGTATTTAAAGCATGGAAGAAACCAAATTTTTATGATGATGAAGAAATTCTAAACTGGAAAATGACGAGATCTAGGAAAGCTTTGTATTTCTGGAATAATAACAAATTGAAGAGCCTAAATGAACTCAATAAGGAGATGAAGAATGAGATTTTATGTCTTCATTTAAAAGAAAGTGATATGGGTCTTTCATTGGAAGACTTAAATCTGCTCAGAAGGAAGGTGAATGAGTTGTATGTGACATTGAATCAGCTAGCCATTTGGTTGAATCAAAGGGCTAAGGTGTGTGGATAGATGAAATTGATTCTAACACCAAATTCTTCCATAACTATGACTCAGCTAAGAAGAATGGTTATTTCATATGGCAAATAAAAGATGAGAATATGCAATTAGTTGAAGTTCAAAAGGAAATTGAAACTATGTTCTTTGAATATTTTAAGAAGAAGTGGAAATCCAAAGAATGTGATCTATCGGGTTGGCTTGTTCCTTTTCAAGAACAACGAATTAGCTTAAATGAAGGAGATAATCTAGATGTGGAGTTTATATTCACTAATTTTTTTGAAGCAGTGCAACAATATCGAATAACAAGTCTCCAAGGATTGATGGTATGACTGCATGCTTTTTTAAATTTTATTAGGAAATTGATAATAATGATACTTGGAGAGCAATTGATAGTTTTTTTTCAAATCGGGTATTACGTATCCAAATTGGAAGGATATCCTTATAGTGTTAATTCCTAAAGTAAAAAATCTCATGCAACATTTTATAAGAGTACGACAAGAAAGTTAATAAATAGATTGAAATAGTACTTTCCAAGAATCAATACTGAAGATCAGGTTGCTTTTGTCCCGGGAAGATCGATGTCGAACCATTATTTGTTAGCCGAGGAAATATTTCATAAATTCAAATTTTCTACATCTAAGAAGGGTCTTATGGAAGTAAAGATTGATATGGAGCAAGCATATGATAGTATGGGGTGGTCGACCCTAACTAAAACATTAGATTGGTTTGATTTTCCAAGTTGATTATGTAATTTGTGAAGAACGCAAAATTTTCTATTCTTCGAAATGAGAGGTTGTTAAATTGGATTAATGCAAAGAGTGGTTTCAGACAGGGTTGCACCTTGCCCCCATTCTTATTTATTATGTGCTACCAGATTTTATCAAATTCAATGTTTTAAAAAGGTGTTGAGCTGAGGATTAAGATTGTACCTCAAGAAGAGAAAATTTCAATTTTATTGTATGTTGGTGATGTTCTTCTCTTTTCTAATGCTTCTTATAAAGCAGTGGAGAATATGAATGATATTATTGATGAATACTATAGTTGGACGGGGAAGAAAATGAATAAAAATAAATTTCATTTTTTTTTTTTTTGCGAAATCAATTAATGTGGCAATGAAAAGGTATATTTCGAAGAAGCTTGGTTTTAGAAGCATCAAGGAGTTTAACTATTTGGGACTTAAAATTGCTTTAAGAAGGTTGAAATATTTAGATTTTCAAGAAATCATGGATCATGCTTTGGAAAAATTCGATGTTTGCAGAAATAAATGCCTCTCCTTCCCTGGGATAATTCTACTTATCCAGTCTTCCCTATTATCTCTTCCCGTTTTTCTTGCTACTCATTCATTGGTTCCAAAAGGAGTGCTATTGAATCTTGAAAAACATTGTAGAACATTTATTTGGCATAAAGATAAGGGTATGATTGGATTACATTATATGGCTTGGGCTGATTTATGTAAATTATAGTTGTTGGGAGGAGCGGGCATTCATTCTATCTTTAACAAAGTGAGTACTTTGAAAGAAAGGATGGCTTGGAGTTTTATCCAAAATCCCTCTTCACTTCTTAATCACATTATTGCTATTAAATATGGTAGGGATGTGTGAAATGTGAATATTAAAAGAGGATCCACATCAACATGGAAAATTCTACCGGAAGGTGCTAACCTTCAAGCCGATTATTAGATGGAGGGTTTCCAAAGGTAATATGATTAGTATTCTTAGTTATGCTTGGATCTTGGATAAAGAATTGAATAGATGACCTACTTTTATGGATCATGTGGGTTTACATAATTTAAAGTTTCGGATCCTATTTAACATCAGATAGTAGATGAAATTTTTTAAAAAATTTAGAAGTTCTTCTTTGTGGATTTATTTAACTTAATTATGCAGGTTCCTATATGTTCTATGGCTGATGAAGATCATGATGAACTGCTGCAATAATATTCGAGAAATTCTATTTTTCTATGGCATATATAACTAAATTGCAAAATAATTATGTGGAAGAAATTGATGTTGTAATGAAATGGATTTCCAAATTGAAACTGAAGCCTAACATTCATTGCTTTTGGTGCAGACTTACTAAGAATGCACTTCCTACAAATGAATATCTTAATCATAGAAGGATTTCTGAGATTACTACTTGTACTAGAGGATGTGATGAGATTGAGAGTTTATCTCAAATTTCTATGCAATTTAAGTACCTCATTGATATCATTATAAAAATTAGAGAATGGGGGTTCAATGTTCTAATTTTTCAATCATTGGAGGAAGGTCATGAGGAACTTAGAAGAATTTCAAATAAGAATGAAAGTATAATTTGAGTATATTATGTCAGTTTCAACGACTGCAGTAAATATTTTATTAACAACTATGCAGCCAAGATTTAATCTAATACTTGAAGGCTAGGATGTTAGTCTTCATTTGGAGTTGTTGAATATCTAGCATACCCCATCACTAGATTGGATTAAAATCAATATAGACGCTTTGTTATTAAGCTCAAATTTTGAAAGAATCGGTGGAGTGATTTGTGATGACAAAGGTAGATTCATAACTGCTTTTGGCAAACAAATGAAACACTAGGATATAGCCCAATTGGAAATTCAATCGGTATTATTCATTAGAGAAAATTTACAAGATTTTCTATTTGACTACAAAGGTTTGATGGTTGAAGGTGATAATATAAATATCATTAAATTTATTTGTGACTCAATAAAGGCTTATAATTGGAAGAAAGAGAGCTTGCAGAATAAGGATCTTTGATTTATGCACAAGTTTAATAGTTTTATTTTTCATTTTATTCCTAGAAGTTGTAATAAGGTGGCAGATTGGTGTGCAACTTTTTCTTTGAATAGGGACATTATTTGGGATAGTTTTGATTTTAGTAACATTTCTACTTCTTTAAGAGATTTATTAAATAAGGAATGTAATTGTTATCCTTAGTAGTTCATAATAGGTTTTTCTTTAACGCAAATTGTACCTTTCAAAAAATAATAATAATATCAGTTCTTCTAGTAGTCAAGCAAAGAAGTGATCCAATTATCCATCTGTATTTCTTTTGATCAGCAGATTTACTATTTAAATCCTTGTCTAATTGAAAAGTGGAACTCATGGGAGTGTTGTTTAGCTTGGCTTTATCAATATCATACTTCTTAAGGATTTCATTAATGTGTTTTGATAAAGGAAATTCACATCATCCTTCTACCTTATACTAAACCTTAAAAAGGAAGTCAGTTCTCCTATCATACTCATTTCAAGTTCTTTACTCAAAATTCTTGAGAAATCATCACATACATTTTTGTCAAAAGATCTGAATAAAATATCATCAATTTAAAATAATCAGTAATTCATCTCCTACCTTTCTCAGAAATAGGGTGGTATCTACACTCTCCTTAACAAAAGATCTTTCTAGTAAGAATGTTCTTAGCCTTTCGTACCATTCCCTGGGTGATTATTTAAGTCCATATAACACCTTCTTTAATTTGAACAGATGATTGAGAAATTATAAATTTTTAAAGCTTAGGGGTTATTCAACGGACACATCTTTCTTTATTATCCCATTTAGAAAGACACTCTTAACATCCATTTGATATAGTTTGAATCCCTTAAAATAAGTAAAGTCTAGTAACACTCTAATTACTTCCAATCTAGCTACAGGGGTAGAAGTTCTTCAAAATCAATCCCTTTTATTTGATTATAACTCTTAGCAACCAATCTTGCCTTATTCCTCAAAACTACAATATAATCATTAATTTTATTTTTGAAAACTCATTTTCTTCCAACCACACTCTAGTCCTTAGGTCTTCTAAATAGCTCGTAAATATCATTCCTTACCAATTGATTCATTTCTTCTTGCATGGATAACATACATAATTCATCAGATAAGGCTTCATTTAGGTTGATGGGTTCAGTCATTAAAATGAAGGTAGAGTGATTTACCACTTTCAGATGGGTCTCCTAAGATTAGTTCCTTAGGATGACTTAAAGAATATCTTCATTATCTAGGAAAAGTGTTTTCAAGCTCTATTCTTTAATCCAAATTTATTGATTCCAATCCTTGGATGACTTCTATAACCTCCTCTTCTTCTACTTGAGACCCTCCAGAATTATCTGATTCATCAAACACAACAAGACAGGTCTCATCAACTACCAATGTTATTTTATTAAATACTCTATAGGATTGAGTGACCTAGGAAAACTCCATTAGATTTTTGGTTTAACATTCCTAGTTGAGACTTCCCATTATTCAGAATGAACACTTTACATACAGAGACATAGAAATGAGAGAGGTTAGGTATCCTACCCTTCAGAATTTCATAGGGTGTCTTATTTAATTTGGATCTAACATTTACCCTATTCAGAACATTACAAGGTGTATTCACTGCTTCTGTCCAATAGTAATTTGGAAGTGAGTACTCAGCTAACATGTCTCTAGTAGCATCTACCAAGGTCCTTTTCTTCCTTTCAGATACCCTATTCTACTGAGGGGTCCTAGAAGCTAAAAGGTTATGTTCTATCCCTTTCTTTTATAGAAAGATTCAAATTTTACATTTTTAAATTTTCCACCATGATCAATATGAATTGTCATAATTTTATTACTTAGATTCCTCTAAATCTAAGTTGAAAAATATTTAAACTCATTAATTATTTACTTTTATAAGATAGGAATCTAAACCAAGTAAACCTCAAATAATCATAAACAATCACATACCCAAAGTTATTCCCTCCTAAGCTTGTAGTACTAATGGGTCCAAAGAGATCCATGTGTAGGACTTCTAAGGGTTTACAAGTGGAAATGTCTTTAATTAAGGAGAAAGGGGATTTGACTTGCTTTCCCAACTAATAGGCATCACACAAGAAATCCTAAGTGATATTTTGTTTGGGTATCCCTCTCACTAAGCCTTCTTTGTTGATCTTTCTAAGGTTTTTTATACTTAAATGACAAAGCCTCCTATGCTACAATCAAGATTCATTAGCAATCATTTTTAAGAAAAATGAAGTAGCACATTCAATATTATTTAAATCAAGAATGTAGATATTTTTTATCCTTTTTCCTGCAAAACAATATTGTTATTTAAGTTTATAATGCAGCTAATTGACAAAAAATTTATGCTGAAGGCTTTATTATAGAGCTGATTGATGCTCAGCAGGTTGCATTTCAATACATATACAAGTAAAACATTTTGAATGTTGAATTTCTTTAAATTATCATTTATACCTGAGCCCACAACTCTCCTGGTGGTGTTATATCCAAGTGTTACCCTACCTCCTACCCTGGCCTCTAGCAAAATGAATTGTTCCGTAACTCTAGTCATATGTCTTGAACATCTGCTGTTCAGGTACTACATGCTCTCACAAAGCCTTATATGAAAGAAGCCATATAAAATCATCAAATGTTATATTTGAGAACACAAATAGTTTTGGGCCCCATCATATGGAAATAAGAATGAAGTGTATACATGTTATGCACAATTTTTAAACTTTAGGTCTCCTCACTAAATGTGTTTTACTGTGAACATAGTAAGTCTTGAGATATGTCCTAACATGCCACAAGAAAAACATCTATCACAAGGAAAAGGATTAACTAATATACTTGGGTTATTATGCCTCTTCCTAGGTTTGAATGATGCATGCTGATATGATTGACTATGAAACTCAAGCATTGTGGGTGATTTTTTATTTTCTTTGAAAGTAATTAATTTAACTCTTAAAAACTTATTTGCATTTTTTAAGAATTGAATTTTCTATTTTCAAATCATGCTCCTTACATCTAAATCATTTTCTAGCTCAACATCTAAACTTTTTAAGGATTCATGCTCATTTATTAAATCAAGATGCCTTGCATTTAATGAGGTGTTTAATGAGTCAAGCTCATACAAAAAAGTCATATGACTGCTATCCAAAGTAAAATGATCTTTCCTATGAATTTCATTCTCTTTTTGCAAAGTTAAAAAATTAGTTTTATGACTTGCATGTAGTTTCTTGAGTTTCCTATAAGAATGAATTTTTTAAGAAACTTTAAATAATTGATCATAAGTAAGCTCACATACCTCTTCTTGAGCAGAGTGATCAAGATGTTCACCAAGCATTAAACATAGGTTTTGTTACCTCCTCTTTAGCTTCAGTTCCAAAGGAGTATGATGTTGAGTCCGCTCAAAAAACATTTTGGATATATTTCTTCTTTCCTGAACTTAGGCTTTTCTTAACCCTTCTCCTCAATTGGGTGAGCTTTTAGAGTAGGGAAATCAGACTTCAAATGCCCTGGCTTCATGCATTTAAAACAAATATCATCATAAGACACTTTAAAATTTCTATTATTCTTACCTTTGTTCCAATTATGATGATGCTTTTTCTTTTTACTTAAGAAGCTCTTGAATTGCCTAGTTATTAAATCTATATCATCATTTTATGAATCAGAAGACTCAGTGTCAGAATCGTTAGCCTTCAAGGCTATAATTTTCACCTTTTTCTTCTCACCTGCATCATGCTGCCTTTGGTTCACTTTTTACTCGTAAACAATAAGTGATCTAAGTAAGTTATCAATTGAATAAACATTCAGATCTTTTGACTCAGAAATGACAGTAATTTTTACATCATAGGAAGAAGGTAAACATCTCAAAATTTTGTTAACTTTTTCATATTTAGTGAGTTCTCTTCCTAAGACATGCAGGGAAGTAACAATCTGTATAAACCTAGTATAGATTTTAAAAATTGAATCGCTATGTTTCATGATGAAAAGTTCATAACCATGCAAAAGAATGTTCAGCCTAAATTGTTTAACTTAATTTTTACCTCCATATGTTATGCATAATATGTCCCAAATCTCTTCTCTAGTAGAATAAGTGGAAACAAGAATATAATCTTCAGATTTTTAGGCAAAAAAAAAGTTTAAACATTTAGCATTCAATTGTGATAGATCTTTATCATCAAAAGTCCATTCAGTAAAAGGAAGTTCCATTTTAATGCCATCAAGTTAATATGGTGCTGTATATCCATCATAAATAAGCATCCACATGCAATATTCAATTGATTATAAAAAGGTAGACATATAAGTTTTACAAAAATCAAATAGTATATTATCAAAAAGAGGTGGCCTAGTGATTGAATAGCATTCAAAAGTGTTTCTATTTCCAAGTTTAGCCATGGATCAAAATTCAAAAGTGTTTTTAAGCTTGACTTTATGAATCACACTTCAATAGCACTTGAAAGTTTACAAGGATTGTTAAGCCCTTATGAATTAGTCTGAGGCTAACCAAGAGAGGGGTGAATTGATAGTATTTGTTATGGATCTATGGTTTATGATTTTGATGATAGCAAACATTCCTTATTTCTCTACGATTGCCTTATATGCTAACATTTCAGGTCCACACGATCAGACTGCAATCTGGAACCAGCTCAAGATTGGGTAGACTAGATCTATGTCAGTTTTGTAATCTTTTTCCTTTCTTGAGTTTGTTGTATTTGGTGTGGCTATAACTTGGTAGAAATTCTCTTGCTCCCTATATGATTTCTGTTTTTGGTAACATCGTCCGGGATGATATTAATATCGGCCTGGACGATCCGTCCAAAATCAGAAACCCTGATTAGGGCATCCTCATTAAGGCAGCCGTCAACAGATCGGCCTGGACGATACTTGTATCGGCCAGGATGATAATCTTAATTCAGAAAGAATCAACCGCCATAATCAGTTTAGAAATTCTTTGTTTTAGGAAATCGGCCAGGACGATATTATTATCGTCCAGGACGATCTAACTCAATCATGCCTAAACTGATCAGGTATCTTTGGAAAGCATTAATGGTTGATTGATACGATCACATCGTCCGGGATGATCGAATGATCGGCAAGGACGATGGCCTGGACGATCTACATCGGACAGCTTGTATTAAGGGCGATCATCAGGATGATTGAAATCGGTTTTAAATTAATCGGCCAGGAAGATCGTGATATCGTCCTGGACGATGTAACCAATTTTCTTCTGATCGTCTCAAATCGTCCCGGGCAAATAAGCTTAATTTGTACTGATTGGCCAGGACCATATGTCTATCGGCCTGGACAATAATGTCAGCAACTTGCATTAATGAGCTCGTTTTGAGAGCTTCTATTTAAGCTATGGCAAGGCACTTTGAAAGTTTCTTTAGCAGCCATTGTAGCTTCGTTCTTGTGGGGGAAACTTAAAGGGAGAGCTTGAAAGGGAGGGAGGAAAGGGTGGAGTTTGAGAGGGAGAAGATCCTGTGAGGGGGAGGAACTCAAGGGAGTGTGGTTGGGGATCCACACGGTTGCTTCGGCGTACTCGCACCTTAGTAACATCGGATTCAAGGCTTGTCTCGAGGTAAGTTCACCAAAGAAGAAGATCTCTTTGGTGTCAAAGGACCCGGCGACTCCGCCGCACCGGGAAAGGTGGAAGTGATTTTGTAAGGGCTTCTCCGCTTAGCTGTGGGGGCTAAAGGAGAGACACTTTTGTTTTAGTGCAATACTTGGAGGGTGCCTCCAAGGAGTGGACGTAGGTCAAGGTTTGACCGAACCACTATAAATCCGGTGTGTTTTTTTCTTATTATTGCTTCCGCATTATTTTCTTCCGCATTGTTTTTCGTTGTGGTGAATATTAGTTTTGGATTGTGTTTGTTTTAAAATATCAATTTACCTCTCTCTTTAATTAGCTTTCGGACTAGTTCAATAGGGCCTTACATCCCTAACATACTTTCAAGTGTTTTCAAATCACTTTCTAGTGCCATCTGAGGACTTTCAAGTGGTATCAGAGCGATTTTCATAAAATAAGTTTTTAAAAGCTTTTGATTTCAATCCATGGCTAATTTTTCAAATCATAATATTGTGGAAGGATATTCAATCACTAAACCTCCTTTATTTGAAAATATGTCATTTGATTTTTGGAAAACTCGCATGTCTATTTTCTTGCAATCGATTGATTTTCGCATGTGGCATATGATTTTAACTGGTTATTCATCACCGTCACGAATTATTAATGAAGTTAAAATTGATATTCCTTTTAGTCAATGGAACAGAGAAGAACAACTTAATGCTCAAATAAATGCAAAGTATTTAAATTGATTTTTCTGTGCATTAAATTCTGATGATTTTATGTTAGTATCCATGTGCACTATCGGTAAGGAAGTTTGGGATAAATTGCACACCATATACGAAGGCACTAGTGAAATCAAGCAATCCAAGTTGAATTTGTTAATGCATGATTTTGAATTATTTTCCATGAAACCTTATGAAACGATCTTAGACATGTACACCAGATTCATTCATATTGTAAACTCATTGCATTTTCAAACTTTAGGAAAAGAATTTTCAAATTTTGAAAAAGTCAATAAAATTCTTCGTTGTTTACTTGAAAAATTTGATGCCAAAGTTATTGCTATTTGTGAATCAAAAGATTTCAATGATTATTCTATTAATAATTTGATTGGCTCACTCATTGCCTACGAGCAAGGTTTGGGTCAAAGACTTTTGGATGTAGGTGAAACGATCGTTCTAAAAGCTGAAGATACGGAAAGAGAAAGCTTAGTTGGTGACGATAGCAATGTCTTGTCAAGAAAATCACAAAGCTCACCAAAGCATAAGCAAAAGTGGAAAAAAGGTAAAAATGGTAAGGATGTTAATATTTCCTCTGACATTATTTGTTTTCGATGTAGAAAACCTGGACATATGAAAAATGAGTGCCCTAATTTAAGAATTCTTCCTACGAAAGAAAAGGGAAAGGCGAAGCAAAATTTAAACTAGGGAAATAATGAAAGACAAAAAATCTCATGGGCAGATCTGGTCTCTGAAGCATCAGACCAGGAAAGAGATAATGGTTAAATGCCTTATTTGTGTCTTTCTTTTTTTTTCATTTTTTTTCTCTCTTTTATTTTTATTTTTTTTTTTGTTTTTGTTTTCGTTAAAATTTTAAATTTTTTTTTTTGTTAAAGTTTTTCTTTAATCAACACACACATTCACTTTTCTAAAAATGAGAAATCTACTTCCTATTTTTTTTTCTTAAAATCTTTGGTAAGTTGTGTTTGACTTCTCTAAAACAGCTAGAGGAATGGAACTCATGATTTTGTTTGTCTTTCTCTCTTCTTAAAAAGGTTATTTTTCTTTTGATTCAAAATCTTCATCATATTTTATATTGGATTTTGAAACTAATTTCTTTTTATCTCCCTACATTTTTTCTATCGCATAGGAATCTTTTGCAAGATTGTTGAATCCACCATGAAATTTTCTTAATCAAGTTATTCGTGTTGTCAATAATTTGGGTTTACTTTGGTTTTGAAAGTATAAGAAAGGAAGCATATTTTTTTAAAATAATTAAAAAAAAAGTGGCCAATGATGTCAAACCAAAAGATGCGCAATGACGCAAAATTGAAAAAAAAAATACACAAAGTGTATTAAAAATTAAAAGATGCTCAAAAAGTCATTCAAGTGATAAAGGGCATAAAATGAGCCCAAAAAAAAATATGCTTATTTTTTCTTATACTACTAAAAACTTAAGAAAATCCTTGATATGTTCGAAACTTGTGCTTGAAAATCTTGGTTCCTGGTTCAGCAATTCGGGCATTGATCTTCTATTAGATATGTTTTATGAAAGGAGTTTTGAAAAATTAATGTTTCTTTTTCCGTTTATTTTTTGATTTGGATATTGAATTAAAAAGTTTTTTTAGCCTTTAAAAGAACTTGAGCTTGGATTAACAATTTATGAATTTCTTACTTTTTCTGGATTATGCATTATCAATCCAATTCTACTAAGTTTTTTGATTAAAACTAAGAGGTAACTTTCTCATTTTAAGAATATTTGTTTTTTCACTAGATCAGAAAATGTTTTTTGTCTTTTGTTTTATTTTTTTATTTGTGCCTCCTCTCTTTTTGATAATGTCAAAGGGGGAGAACGTATTGTTGAATTTTCATACTGTTATCGTGTTTGTATCTTGTTTTCAAAAAATTAAAAACAACAAAAAAATTTTTATCTCACCTATTTTTTTAAAAAGGATTTTTTCTAGTGAGGGGGAGATTAGGAGGAATTACTTTTTTCGAAAATTCAAATTGAATGTTTTGCATCATCAAAAAGGGGGAGATTATTGCGGATCCCACCGTACGAGAGGTCATAGGGTACAGCTCTTTCGGCA
>NW_021319740.1:496219-613019 GCF_001605985.2 Dendrobium catenatum | reverse complement strand
CACACGGTTGCTCCGGCGAACTCGCACCTTAGTACCATTGGATTCAAGGCTTGTCTCGAGGTAAGTTCACCAAAGAAGAAGATCTCTTTGGTGTCAAAGGACACGACGACTCCGCCGCACCGGGGAAGGTGGAAGTGATTTTGTAAGGGCTTCTCCGCCTAGCTGTGGGGGCTAAAGGAGAGACACTTTTGTTTTAGTGCAATACTTGGAGGGTGCCTCCAAGGAGTGGACGTAGGTTAAGGTTTGACCGAACCACTATAAATCTGGTGTGTTCATTTCTTATTATTGCTTCCGCATTATTTTTTGTTGTGGTGAATATTGGTTTTGGATTGTGTTTGTTTTAAAATATCGATTCACCTCTCTCTTTAATTTGCTTTCGGACTAGTTCAATAGGGCCTAACATCCCTAACGAACTTTCAAGTGTTTTCAGAGCACTTTCTAGTGCCATCTGAGGACTTTCAGTATTAAAATTCTTAAACAAAAAGAAAAATCTTTTTGAAATCTTTTTAATATTTTAAAACAAACAAGATCAACTCTTAATGTGTAAGCAATTAAAAAAATAAACTAGAGATTTTAAAGTTACAATCAATCACAGAAAATTAAAGTGCAAAAATTAAAATATAGAAAAATAATTAGAAAGAACATAAGATTTATAGTGGTTTGATTAACTTGACCTATATGCACTCCTTAGAGACACCCTCTCCAAGTATTGCACTAAACCTTCAGTGACTATCCTTTTCTCTTAAAGTAAGGTAGTAAATCCCTTACAAACTCTTTCTACCATACCGATGAGATAGAGAATCTTGAATCCTTTTTCACCCTTTTGGTGAAGGCAGAGAACCTGGAATCCTTTAACTCCCTACTGAAGTACGTAGAGAACCATATCTAATGTTGATGATCATCTCCCTAGAGTCACCAAGGAACTAGGAATGAAGCATAAAGAAGATGAATGAATCCTTACCTAGAGTAAACTTTATGATTCCCCTCACAAACTCCCCCTTATAAGATTCTCCCTCTCTCTCCCAAACTCATCTTCTTCTTATCTAAGCTACTTTAGGTTAGAACTTAAGCAAAAGATTTATCTAAGGACAAATACTTATGCTTAAATAAAAGAGCTCCAAAATAACCCTATTTTTTAATTCTATGTAACTAATTATCTAGGACGATCAATACGTCATCTAGTATGATTAGTTCAAAATACACGAATTAGCATGTATGATCAGCCTTGCCCTGTACAATATGTTCAAGAATTTGTAGTTACTTTCGAAGACAATTATGCAATCATCTAGGATGATTAGTTCAATATGGATGGCAATCTACAAATCATCCCATAATAGTCTCGAAACATCCTGGATGATTCACCTTGATGATTAGAGGGAAATCATGATTTTTGTCCTGGACGATAGGTATTGTCCAACGGAAATATAATAGATCTTCTAGGACGATTATAGTCGATCATCATATACGAGATGATTTTAGAATTTAACCATAATTACAAACTTATCATCAGATTAATTTAGGCATGATTATCTTGCATAATCTGGGACAATTAGACAAAAACTCCAATTTAAAAAGCATGCCTAAAATATGATTCACAGTTGAATTTCATACATATAACTGATCGTCCTGGATGATCTGGATCGTCCGGTATGAATAGTTAATTATTTCATCTAAACAGGATCCCTAATTAGGGTTTCTTTTTTTGACTAATTATTCTGGACTAGTTGAAATCATCCTGTATGGTATGATCAAAAATAAAACAACTTTAACTCACCAAATTTCTCCCCTTGAGTGTGTGTCAGAAAGGTTACTTATCTTTAGGATCCATCATAATACATGTGACTCAAGAAAATGTAAAAGATGCATTCAAATAGAAATTATAGACTGACACAATCCTAGTCTACCTGATCTTTAGCTGATTGACGTTCCTAGTGAACTTATGGACCTGAAAGGTTAATGTGCATGGAAAATAAAATAGATATGTAAGAATAACAGTAGTTAAGTAAAAATAATGTTGTTAACATAAAAATTATAGTACTAGGGTCAAGATTTGCAACATAATTTAGTAATTTTTAATTATTAATCTTTACTTTGGGTATTTAAGTGATCAAGAGGTGAATTCAATTTGTACTTAAAGACAAGAAAGAGTTTAAGCTTAGGAGAATTTGATAAGTATAAATTAAGTACTATTTTAGTTATTTAAAAGTCAATAAAAGTTTGATGATTTAGTTGTGTTTGTATAATAATTATGTAGAAAAAAAATTAAAAATTATAAGTGTTGGATATCGCCACAGTGCCAATTTCAAAAGGGAGGTACTGGCGATCTCTGACTCTATGTGTAATGGCATCAGAAATGCTAGCGCTACTATATATTATAATATTGTTGTGCCCAAAACTTGCACTACAACATTGGATATATTGGGAAAATCTATGTATGAGCGCTAACATCTCAAACATCATAGTACTAAAATTTCATTTCAATCCTTGTAATGATTCTTTTATAACATCATAGTGGAGCATTTATAAATCCTAAGATTTGTGTTGATTTAGTGAAAAGATGTATCTATTCAAGCAGTAATTGTGCCACATCATCTAGCACCGTAGTAGAGCTATCATTGTAACACCATGGCGTTAGTTCTATTTTATCACTACTACACCACCTTGTTCAGTGTGAAAGTTCGTTAGGGATGTTAGGCCCTATGTGAACTGGTACAAGGCTAACAAAGAGATAGGTGATTTGGAAAACTATAAAACTAAAGATAAAACTCCAAACCAAAATCACCACAATCAAAGTGCGGAAATTAAAATACGGAAGCAGTCAAAAGAAAGAACACACCAGATTTATAGTGGTTCAGTCAAACCTTGACCTACGTCCCCTCCTTGGAGGCACCCCCCAAGTATTGCACTAAACTAGTGTCTCTCCTTTAGCCCCCACGGCTAGGCAGAGAAGCCCTAACAAAATCACTTCCACCTTCCCTGGTGCGGCGGAGTCGCCGGGTCCTTTGACACCAAAGAGATCTTCTTCTTTGGTGAACTTACCTCGAGACAAGCCTTGAATCCAATGGTACTAAGGTGCGAGTTCGCCGGAGCAACCGTGTGGATCCCCCACCACACTCCCTTGAGTTCCTCCCACTCACAGGATCTTCTCCCTCTTAAACTCCACCTTTTCCTCTCTCCCTTTCAAGCTCTTTCTTCTAGTTTCCCCCACAAGAATGAAGCTACAATGGCTGCCAAAGACACTTACAAAGTGCCTTGCCATAGCTTAAATAGAAGCTCTCAAAACGAGCTCATTAATGCAAGTTGCCGACATTATCGTCCAGGACGATAGGCATATCGTCCTGGCCGATCAGTACAAATTAAGCTCATTAGCCCGGGACGATTTGAGACGATCAGAAGAAAATTGGTTACATCGTCCAGGCCGATCTCACGATCGTCCTGTCCGATTAGTTTAAAACCGATTTCAAACGTCCTGATCATCGCCCTGAATACAAGCTGTCCGATGTAGATCGTCCAGGCCATCATCCTGGCCGATCATGCGATCATTCCGGACGATGTGATCGTATCAATCAACCATTAATGCTTTCCAAATATACCAAATCAATTTAGGCATGATTGAGTTAGATCGTCCTGGATGACAATAATATCGTCCTGGCCGATTTCCTAAAACAAAGAATTCCTAAACTGATTATGGCGGCTGATTCTTTCTGAATTGAGATTATCGTCCTGGACGATACAAGTATCGTCCAGGCCGATCTGTTGACGGCTGCCTTAAGGAGGATGCCCTAATTAGGGTTTTTTATTTTGGACAGATCGTCCAGGCTGATATTAATATCGTCCCGAACGATGTTACCAAAAACAAAAATCATATAGGGAGCAAGAAAATTTCTACCAAGTTATAGCCACACCAAATACAACAGACTCAAGAAAGGAAAAAGATTACAAACTGACATAGACCTAGTCAACCCAATCTTGAGCTGGTTCCAAATAGTAGTTTGATCGTGTGGACCTGAAACGTTAGTATAAAAGGCAATCGTAGGAAAGTAAGGAATGTTTGCTATCATCAAAACTATAAACCATAGATCCGCAACACAGTGCCTTAGTGCTTGAGCTAGATCTTGTACTTATTATAAATGGTTCTTAGTTCATTTTTTAGAGGAGTTAAGTCACTTGAGTGAAAATTTTCTTTTCTTTTAGTGTGATGTATAGCCTTGACAGAGGAATGTTGGAATAATTAGGAATACTTAAATGAAGTTTTTGTATGCCTAAACATTTGATTGAATATTCTCAGTTCTACGGGGATAGAAAAATTTAGGATTTACATAAATCTTTTTTTTTCACCCCTACAAGCCTGATAGAGTTTTTGCGATTCACTGCTCTAATTGACATTTATACTTAAGAGTCTCATTAGGAAAGATACATAATTTACATTCATCAGTTAAAAACATTTTATCTCGTAAGTATCAAATTTTTTTACTTACATTTTCTTTTAGTGATAAGATCTTAAAAATATTATTTTTCATTTCACTATGAAAAAATCATTCAATTAGATTACATAGTAGTAATTTTTTTGAAAATTACCATTACACTTTATCGTGGGTTTTACACTTTACTTTATCACTTTATTAATTATTTCAGTAGTTATACTTGTGTACATTATTAGGTTTTTTTTTTAGTTTTATATTGAACAAAATCAACCCAATTAATTTTTAAATCTAAAGTAATTAGGCTCTTTTTTTATTTTTGATCCAAATCAGTTGAAATCATCAATAGAGGTAAAAAATGACCACTAAAGGTGTTTACAAGAGTTTCAAACCATTTGAGAAATTATTTATGTTTTTAATTAATTTATTTGCTTATTTAGTATATTTTATTTAAATATAAGTTAATCTTCATTTTCTTAAGTTTCTAATGAGGATTTAATTTTATTTATTTTGGTTAAAACCCACCAATGGGCCTATGCATTGATAAAAAAAAATAGTATAAGGTCCTTAAGAGGACCTCTAGCTCTCTACTACTCAAAAGATATTCAAAAAAATCAAAAAGGAACCTGTGAACTAGATTTCCCCTCTAAGCACAAGTACAAAAAATCCCAACAAAAATTCTATGTTTGGCCAGATGCCAAAACCCAAAAAGAACATGAAAAAGTATAACCATTCAGCTCGGTGTTTCCATCCAAAAAAGGCCCCTACATAAAAGGATGAGAATTCTCCACAACTCTTATCAGCTTAATCATGAAGCCCAAAACTTAGCCTACAAGACAAAAGATAATTCACAAATAACCTGTAATAATAAACTACAGAGCAGCTGGACTAAAGAGTTACAACAAATGTAATAACACTCCAAATAGTAGATAATAAATAGACAGAAGAGTAAGTAATGCCAATATCCCAATAATAAATATCCATAAGAAAATTCTAAAGTCACTGCAAACACCAATAAATCTGCAAGGAATTGCTACTCCAAACTGCATAACAAATAAAAGCACCCCCATAAATATAACATAGTATGACCACAATAATATAGCAACAATAATTAACCCAATTGAAGTTTCCATGAAAAGCTTGGCTTGCAAACAGACATTAAACAAAAATGAAAAATAATTTCCCATACTTGAGCCATTAGGAGGAATATATAAACCATACAACCAATACCTAATCCAAGAATATAAACAGAGAAGACAGTAGAAATCTTAATATCAAGAAACCAAGTATAAACAACATAATAAAATAAGCTAAATCAGGAAAAAATAGTCCAGAAAAAATTGCTCAGGCCATAGAAGAAGTGACAACACTCAATATAGCAAGTAAGCTCTATAAATGGAGATAGCACACCCATAAATTGAAGGCCATCCAAGCTTAGTAAGTTAAAATCAAAGAAGGAATCATGAAGGAAAACCAAATGGCACTTAATTCCAACCCCACACTCACTCTAGTATATCAATATTAAAAAAAAACATGTGGAACATAGAATAGAAATACAAGTAACATGGCAGTACAACCATAATTACACAACCACTACACTTTATGCCCCTCTATATAGAGGGTGTAAAATACTCCTTGAATGATAAATTTAGATAGAGAAACCACACATCATGGTCATAAAGAACAAAAACCGAAATAGCTCACCCAAGAATAGTCCACCAGTAGTGATAAAGAAAAAGCCATAATATACATGATGATGACCACCCCAAAGTCAATCAATTCTATACCCAAATGAGAGTAAAAGAAAAAAAGACCAAGTAATAAGGTAACCCAACCATACTAAGTCCACCACAACACTTCTAGGCTCACTAACCAATCCAACAAAAGGTGCCTATAAGATAGCTCCTTGATAAACAGAAAATCCAGCCCAAAGACCAAACCACATAGCCAATTTTAGAACACATTCCTCCAAAAATATCCCCAACCCCCAAAGTAAGAAGAGCAAAAAAGGAACTGAAACCCATCACATTAAAACTCTGATTAGCCATGAAAATAAGAGTAGGATAAGAAACAAAAATACAAAACAAATCACAGTGATTCTCCATAAACAACCACAAACTAATATAATCAAAAAGTCTAGGGAAGCATCAAGCTAGCAAGAATAAAGAGAGAGAAAATTTTAACTTCCCAATTATCTTAAAACAATTATATTTTGACATAAGGTAAACCCATTTTGTCCAGCCTAATCATGCCTTTCATTAACTTTAAAAAATTTCTATCATTGAAATAATACAAATTGGAACCCAAATTAATTAACCAATAAGCACAAGCATTTCCTTCCCTATAAACATTATGCAGGAGTTTGAAAAGGTGATTTGCCTTGCAAGGTGCAAAATAAATCTAAATTAAATTTTTTACAAAGTTGGGAATTTAATTTAAATTTCAAATATGGATTCTAACATACCATTAAAAGTAATATCCTAACGGGTTCATACTCAGAATTTTAGATTTTTCTTGAATCTCGTAGCCTGATTTAAGACATAACCACATTTGCCATGAAGGGTCAGAATGAAGTTCAATCAAATATATGACTATGATAAATAAGAGGAGTGATAATTAATTTTATATTGAAATTTATATTAGTGAATGATGCATCTCCCTATTGTGTGAAAGTATCATTAATTACCAATTATTTGATAATGATGATGAAGATCATTATAGATTTGATTTCCCAAAACAAATATTAACTAAGTTTTAAAAAATTGGAAAGCTGGTATGCGTGAGGCCACTTATCTGAGTTAGTAGTGCATTGGATCCATCAAATCTTCCATGGTTAGAATCAATGGATCTAATCAAGCCTGATGGAATTATTGACCGCAGGAGTCTTGGAGGCTAATGTATTGAGTGATGGATGAAATGAGAACATTTGACTCATTTTAAGTATAGGGTTTAAAATGGATAGATGTAATTGATTGGGTTACTCCATTAGATCATTTTCACATGCCCCAGATGGTCATTGGGTGCTGTTGGGAAGGAGGGCATCACTCTTTCCACTTAAGGCTAAGCTAAGCATTCGACTTTCTTTAGAAGCTCCCAATAGAGCTTCGGATCATATTTGAAATTATCCTAGTAGCCAAAATTAAGGGAGGATGAGCAAGCATGTGAGTTTGACAATTTGAGGGAGTTTTAGAGTTGGTTGACTTCTTTGACTTGTCAACATGTCCAAGGAGGCTGGGGTTAAAATGAAGGAGTGAAAGTTGCTAGTTGTGGGGGTTTCAAAGCTTTAAAATAATGTGGTGGGAGTTTGGGAAGGGAGTTGACCATCCAAGAATGGTTTAAATATCTTGTTAACATGCTTTGATTAGTCAAGAGGGTCAAAACTAATGGTGTGGTACTCAGGGGATGTAGATAGTCACTTAGTGTAGGTTGGAAGGGAGTCAAAGGGTTAAGGTCAATGTTGGAATGAATGAGGTTATATAAGGTGGGGTTTGACAAAGGATTTTTTGTTGACTTGGCCAAACTCTATAGGTTTAGATTCAGCTATGATTAAGACATGCTTAAATCATGAAATATGATAAGTTTGATGATTT
This sequence comes from Dendrobium catenatum, assembly GCF_001605985.2. NCBI lineage: Eukaryota > Viridiplantae > Streptophyta > Magnoliopsida > Asparagales > Orchidaceae > Dendrobium > Dendrobium catenatum. The sequence goes on along the minus strand of NW_021319740.1, from coordinate 605,008 downwards.
AATGAAATTTGGATGGGTCTTGTTTGATTGGATGAGAGGATTCAACCCAAACAAGTAAATTTTGACCAGACATCAACTCAGTTGGCAAAGTCCACTATTGAATGGGTCAACATGTTTAGTCAAGCCCAAGCCATAGGATATATACCTGGTAGAATTTTAATGGGTGTGGAACTAATTCAAAGCAGAATAGAATCTAAACAAGGTTTATGTTTGATTTGGTCAACCAGGCTGACCCATGGATAGGGGTTGGGCTCATTAGAGTCTAGTAGAAGTGGTCCCAAGGGTTGGATTAACATTTTGGTCAATTTGATTATTTTATTACTTAAGAGGCTATTAGGTCAACTTAGGTTTACTTGGTCAACCAGGTTGACCCAAGGGCTAGGTTTGAGCTAGAAATTTTTGAAATGACATAAGAGACTTGTTTGAGGTGGTTTCATGGACTGGTGGGGTAATTTGCTCCAAAATTGGAATTTGGACTATTGGGGGTATTTTAATCAACCAAAGTTGACTTGGTTAACTAGGGCAAACCAAAACTTGAGTCTAGGTCCAATTTATCTTAAATGATTTTTGGAATTCATTTAAAAAGGTTTCAAGGGTTGGAGAGGATGAACCATGTTCAATTTTGCCCAAAAATCCTAAATCTCCTTAAAGGGCATTTTAGTCATTTTAAAATCTAGTCAACTCTAGAATAAATTGGTCCCATAAAAATATGGTTTATTGGTAAACATACCTTAACAAAGGTTATGGGCATGTTCAAATTCCTAGGGAGGGGTTCCAAGGTTAAAATCCACAAGGTGATATATCTAGTGGCATGGGCCATAAATATTTAAAGGTTTTATGGCCTTTGGAAATTGGTTTAATTTCTGGAGTTAGAGACCTCAGAATGACCTCAAATTTGAAGGGTTGACCCCAGGGATATGTCTAATCAGTATATAATTGATAGATCATGAATTGAAGATCATTTGACTGGGTTTCCTTGTGATAGAAAATTCACCCAAAAAGGGTTTCTTGACTTAGGCTTTTGGCCTTGGATTTGGAATTTGGAATTTTCTGTTTAGATTGCATTTTTGACTTTGTTGACTAAGTTTAAGTTATTTATACGAATTAAAATCAAATGAAAGATTGGGATTTAACTGAGTATGAATTATGTTTGATTGGATGTTGACTTATGATATGGGATTGAGAATGTAGCTGGGATTTTGATAGAAATTTGATCAAAGACCTAGCCTAAAACTTGGATGGGATCTAAATGACAGTCAAATGTACAATTATAAACCATTATATTATCAAAGAGAGATTGGAATTGGACTGTATAACTCATACAAAAATGAAGTTAATAAATGGACTGTTAATATCTGTAGTAAAATGATGTTTTGTTGCACATATTGGCATTAACCAAAATAAATATTGAAGAGGAATTTTGATCATCATGAAAGGCATCACCTAATCCCTATGTTTATTAGAATGATGATAGAGGACTTACACCTAAAAAATAAAATAAATTGGAAGCATTTGGAAGGGTATCACCTAACCTTAGGTCTATAGGATGCCGATAGAGTACTTACACCTAATAGGCAAAATCAGTTGGGAGTCTAAGGTAGGCAACACCTAACCTCAGATCTACATGATGTTGATAGAGGACTTATACCTAAAAGATAGAATGAACTACAAGTCCAACATAGGCATCTCCTAACCTCAAGTCTACAGAATGTTGATAGAGGACTTACACCTAATAGATAGATTAATTTAGAAGTCAAAGTAAAGGCATCACCCTACCTTAGGCCTATAGGATGTTAATAGAGGACTTACACCTAATAGATAGAATCAACTAGGAGGCCTAATGAAGGGCATCACCCAACCATAGATTTAAAAGATGCTGATAAAGAACTTATACCTAATAGACAAAATAAATTAGGAGTACATGGTAGGCATCACATAACCTCATGTCTACAGGATGTCGAAAGAGGATTTACACCTAATAGATAGATCAAATATGAGTTCAAGGTTGGCATAACCTAACCATGGGTTTACAGGATGCTGGTAGAGGACTTATAATCAATAGACTAAATCAATTGTGAGGTCTAAGAAAGGGCATCAACCAGCCTTAGTTCTATAAGTTACCGATAGAGGACTTACACCTAATAAACAAATTAATGGTGATGATCTTTTGGGTAAGATGCTTTCTCTGTATAGGAGATCTAAGTTGGATTGGAACTAGGATGGTGCCACAAAAGGTGGGCTCCATCACTATTGGATCTAATCCTAAGGAGAGGGTGTACCTAATCTTATGGAAGACATGAATAAGTTATGAATTCAAAAGATGGGTGTGAACATATTGAATTGATTCAAACTTCCAGATATTTTTATTGATTCAAAAGTTGAGCTACATTTAGCATAGTATTTTTAAGGAAATGCCGATTGACAGGTAATATTATGTGATTTTCTTTACAGTCAACTAGCTAATACTAGACTCCTTTATAGACTATCTCTATGAAAGAAGGTCCTTCCTAGATCCATTAAAACATCCCACAGATCTTTTGATGAGCTAATATAGGCCTCCGAAGAACCAAGACCAAGTATCCCACTTGGAAGGTCTTAGGTCGCACTAATTTATCATGATCTTAAACCATTCTAGATTATACAATTATAAATTTTATTGAGCCTGGAGATGGTGCTCTTCAAGGCCTTTGAGCTCTTTTAACTTGAGTTGCACATTCTGCTTAATAGTGATTAAATTATGCATTATAACTCTTGGTGAGGGAATATGCACTTCTAGATGGAGTATGACCTGGGACCCATACACTAGTGCAAATGTATTACAACTTCCACCTACCTGTTCTCCCATCGACATTTATTTTCATTGATGAAGTTTTTGATAATCTGTACCAAAATCTTATCGATGGCCTAAACAAACCCATTAGATCAAGGGTAATATATTATTTAGTATCTCTAATCAATAATATGGTGTATTATAAAATTGTTAATTTTTATAATCTTGAATGCAAACCTATTATCTAATATAATTATGGGGGGTACGCCAAATCAATATATGATATGGTCACAAAAGAAATTCAAAACATGGTGCAATGTTACATTATATTGGAGAACTGCTTTTGTCCACTTTAAAAAGTAATAAGTCATAAATAATATGAAGCAATGACCCTTTGAAGAAGCAGGGTCAATTGGCCAAATAATATCTATGCCTCCGCTTTTGAAGGGCCATGAAGCTATCATAGGATGCAACACATTAGGTGACTGATGTAAAACTAAACCATGGACCTGGCACTGATGACAACATTTCATATTATTCATGCAATTGTCAGTTATCGTAGGCCAATAGTACCTAATTCTACTAATTTTCAACTTCATTTTTTAACCTAATTGAGGAGCATCGCATAGTTTAGAATGAACCATATGAATGTTCTTTAGAGCTTCTCATTTATCTAAACAATGCAGTCACATCTAATTGAATGATCAATGATACAACATATTATTGACTAGTATATACGATATGGCACATTTCTTGATCTGGTTGGCGAGGGATATATCCTGAGGATGTTTACCCTCTTGAAGGTAGTTAATTAATAGATTTTTCCAATCACCTTCCTCTTTGATTATTGAAGAGGTAGAAAGGATCAGGGATGTCTTCTTGTTGATGTGATCCAAATCTATAAGTGACAGGACTTAACGACCAAGAGTCTCTAAAGGAATGTAATCTTTTTCTGAGCATGCAAATTCCTTTACAAGCTTAGATAGGGTATAGACCATAGAATTACTTCATGGGGAACCCAATAAAAAGCTACGATAAGGATTTTCTCAAGGAGGTGACTGGTGTTTTGGTGATATTTGAGGAATGTAGGATTCAAAACCTTATAAATTACTACAATTTTGTTGATTACCAATTAAGAATCACCAAATATTCAAATCTTTTTAATCTCCATCAGGATTGCAAGTTCTATACCATTTATCAAAGCTTCATACTCAGCCTCATTTTTATGTAAGGTTTTGATAAATGGTAGAAAATATGCATCATTTCCCTTTCCAGTGTTATGAAAATTAAGACAATTCTAGTTTTTTTGAATTTAAAAATTTTAGGATTTTACCTCATTAAGAGGACGTCGCACCATCAAAATATAAATATTAGACAGGTTCATTGGTTTCAACAAAACTCATGATTTGTTCTTCATGTAAAACATTATTTTAAGGAGAATTCGCTGGCAGTAGGGGTACTGTAAGAAGTTAGTAATGGCCTATCCTTTCACAGCATGTAGGGGAATGAATGTGACTTCAAATTGAAGCAATGTAATAGACCACTGCGCTCAATATCCTGACAATATTGGATGGGTAATAAGGTATTGTAAGGGGTTTACTCTGGATATCAAATTAATGGAAAGAGAAAGCAAGTAGTGCCTTAATTGTTGGGCTACAAAAACTAAAGTATGATAGTGCTTCTCAATTGAAGGGTACAAACTTTTTGTGGTAGAAGCCTTCAGCTAAGTTAATAGAAAGCATTCTCTTTCCCTTCATCATTAACTTGAGTTAAGAGGGCACATACGGACTCATCTAGGACCACAATATAGAGGATCAAAGGTTTTCTCGGAATAAGGGCTGCCAAAATTGGTGAATTAGAAAGGTATTCTTTGATATTGTTAAAGGCACTCTCACATTTTTTATCCCATATATATTTAGCAACCTTCATGGCTAATACATAGAATATTTGACATTATTTGGATATATTTATAATGAACCTTCTTATATACGCTAGCTTTCCTTAGAGGGACCTTAGTTGGGTAAGACTCTTAAGAGGTAGCATATTCAAGATGACTGTGATTTTAGAGAGATCAATCTCAATTCGAAGGTGCCTCATTGCGAATCCTAAGTATTTCCCTTAGGTGGCAGCATATTCAAAAGAATTTATTTTTAGATCGTAATGACGTAACGGCTTGAAAATTACTCTTATGTCAGAAAGGTGAGCCTCTTTTACCTTACTCTTGACAACCAAATCATCAATGTTACATTCAATATGATTGTGGATTAGGTCATCAAAGATATGATTCATGGCCCACTGGTAGATCACACCAACATTTTTATGGCAAGACAACATAACTTTTTAACAAAAGATCCCTATAGAGGTCTTGAATGCAGTGGGACATGACTCAGATCTCTATAGTCAACACAAATCTCGATCGTTATTAATTTGAATTGGCATGATGCTGGCTATCCAAAAGGGTCATTATTCTTCTCAGACAAACTCGACGTCAACCAAGTTCTTAACTTCTGAAATGACATTCTACATGATTTCTAAGTTCATGCATCAAGAAGCTAATTTGGTAGGAATGGCATCATGCCGAATTCTATGTTTATAAAATACTACCTAACATTTCATCATATTTTAAGGAAAAGTAGTCCCTCAACTTAAAATGGAAGTTAAATCAGATCCTTTGACTCATTTTCACTCTACAAGGTACATATTATTATAGATCTGGATCCAAATACTATAATTTTGATGATAATAAACACTTTTATTTCTTTACCACAAATATTATTGCTTATCTATTTTATATTGCCCTGCTTACTAACCTTTCAGGCATACAAATATCCTAAACACTAAATCAGCTCAAAACCAGTTAGATTAGGATTGAGTTTACTTGTAATTTAATTAAATATATATTTTTTTCTTTCTTGACTCAAATCATGAATATAGTGTACCCCATGCTTTGTAACCTTACATACACACACTAAGTGGGAGAAATTTGGTGACTTAGAGTGTTTTTTATTTTTAATATAATTATCTAGGATGATTTGAAATCATAGTAGATGATCAGCTAAAAATATAAACTCTGATTAAGACATCTATACTAATCTCGAGTGATTAAACTAATCATACTGGATGATCCATATCATCCAAGATGATCAGTTTTGATAATTAAAAATAGCTGTCAATCATAATTTAGGTAAACTTTTAATTTTAAAATTTTATTCTAATCATATAGAATGATCTATATCAACCTGGATGATATATGACAATCATGCCTAAATTAATCTGGTGATTAGGGAATAATTATGGTTAAATTATTCAATCATATCATAGATGATGATCCATTTGGATCTTAATCGGCAATAAAGTATATTTCGTAGGATGACTCCCTGTCGTCTAAGATGAAAAACATAATTTTCTTCTAATCATTATGGAGTATCGTACGAGACATACTAAGACTTTTGTGGGATGATATGTGGATCGCCACCCATTATCTCATTTCGTACTGGATGATTAATATAGTATCTTGAACAAATCATCCTAGATGACCACAAGATCATACTAGGTGATCTGTATAAATACTTATATTAATCGTACAGAGCAAATGTGATTACCCTGACTGAAAGGGATATTTTGTACTAGTCATACATGATGATATCTTGATATTCCTAGATAATCAGTTGCACATAATTGAAAATTAGGGCTTCTTTTGGAGGCTCTTTTTTTAAGCAATTGAATTAACCATTGAGTTAAACATTTTTCTATTGAGTTGATCCAAGAGGGAGCTTAGAGAAGGAAGAGATAGAACTTGAGAGTGGGAGATCCTTGTGAGGAGGAGTTTATGAGGGAATCAAAAAGTTTTCTCCAAGTAAGGTGTTTGTCATCTTCTTCAAGTGGCTCCACTAGTTCCTTGGTTGCAAAGGGGAGATTTTTTCAGCATTAGATCCAGGTACTCTGCCTACTCTAGGAGTGAGTAAAAGGATTCCTGGGTTCTCTATCTATTCTAGGTGGGAGTAAAAGGATTCAAGGTTCTCTACCTGATCGTATCAGTGGAAAGATTTTGTAAGGGATTCTCTGCGTTAATGTTGGACCAAAAGGAGATTCACCTCAGTTTAGCACATTACTTAGAGAGGGAGTCTCCAAGGAGTGGATGTAGGTTAGATTTGACTAAACCACTATAAAATTTTATGTGTTCTTTCTTATTACTTTCATTGTATTTTATTTTTGTACTTTTTTGTGATCTATTCTATGATTGAAAAATCTAATTATATTTATTATCATGAAAATTATTTTCTTTCGGATCAAGGGTTATTATTTTATTTTAAAATATTTAAAAATATAAAAAAAAAATTCTTTTTTTTAGGATTTTTTAAAACTACCAATTCACCCCCTCCCCCCACCCCCCCCTCTCTTGATTATCCTCAGGCTAGTTCTTTAGGGTTTAACACCTCTCACAAACTTTCAAGTTGTATTAGAGTGATATTCATAAAATTAAGATTTAGAAAACTTTTGAATTTTTATCCCAGGATAACTTTGGAAATAAAAACATAGCATAAGGTTATTCAATTACAAGACCTGTGTTTAATGGATGATGAAGCAGAATAGGAGATAATAAACCTGTGTTTAATGGATGATGAACATGTTGATCACTTTAATAAAGAAGAGGTAGATGAACTTACATATGATTAATTACTTAAAATTTCTAAAAAAAATATTCTTCATATAAGAAGCTCAAGAAACTATATGCTAGCCTTAAAATTGATTTTTTAACTTTGTAAATAGAGCATGAATGCATGAGAAAAGATCATTCAAGTTTATATTGCAATCATATGACTTTACTTGATAAATTTTATGAATTGAATAAAAAACATGCTCATTTTAATGATGAGATTGATTCCTTCAAAAGTTTACATCTTGAACTATGAAATGCATAAAAAATATCAGAAACTCTTTCATTTGAAATTGATGATGAGGAGAATGCACTAAAAGTTAGAAATTCAAATCTTAATAGTATAAATCAATTTTTACAAATCAAAATAAATACTTTGAACGAAAATAAAAAACCACCTTCACTTAAAGAGTTTTACAATCCATCACAATAGCAAGCATCATTCAAACCTATGAAGAGGCACCACGGCCCAAATAAATTAGTAAATCATTTTCTTGGTGTTAGATGTTTTCTTATGACATTTTGGGACATATCTCCCACACTTATACTCTCCATTATAAAACACATTTAGCGTGGAGACCAAAAGTTCAAAACTCAAAGCATAACATGTATGTATTTCACTGCTCTCTCTAATAGAAGGATCCAAATCTATTTGGGTTCACAAATCTATCATCTAATGATTATGTAAGTTTGCTATCACCTAAGGCCTTCTAATAGCATGTGGCACATGTATAGTGGATTTTTAAGGCATATGATAGGAGTTGCAAATAAATTCATTTTGTTGGTGGGCAGGACAGGATGCAAGATAACACTTGGAGATAATAATACCAAGAAAGTAGTGGAGACAGGTATAATTGGCAACTCTAAAAATTTCATCATTAAAACTATTTTACTAGTTGATGACTTGAAATATTACTTCTTCAGCGTCAGTCATATATGTGATAAAGGATTCAACATAAAATTTTTGTCTACCTGCTGCATTATAAGCTTTAATAACAGTATTATTTTGTAAGAAAAAATTATCAATAATCTTTAGTTGCTTGATTTAAATTGCATTAAATCTGGCACTGCTCATTTCTTAAAAACGATTGCTGATAAATCCTTATTGTGGCATATGATATTATTTCATGCAAGCATGAAAAATCTAAGTAAAATCACCCAAAAAGACTTAGTGAGAGGAATTTCCAAAGTAGAGTTCACAAAAGACCACCTGTGTGATGCTTGTTAATTAGGAAAAATAGTTCAATCCTTTTTCCACTCAATCAAAGACATTAACATAAGGAAACCTTTAGAAATCTACTGCATGGATCTATTTGGAGCTGTTAGCACTATAAGCTTAGGAGGTAAAGTCATGGGTATGTTATTGATGATGATTATTAAAGGTTTACTTGGGTTAGATTCTTATCTCATAAAAGTGAATCATTTGAGGAGTTCAAGCCTTTTCCACTTGGATTCAGAGTTAGCTAGGTTGGGAAATTCGAACCATTCATAGTGATCACGGTGGAGAATTTGATAATGAAAAATTGAAATATTTTTATAAGGATTATGGGATAGAACACAACTTTTTAGCTCCTAGGACCCCTCAACAGAACAGGGTAGGTGAAAGAAAGAATAGGAACCTAGTAGAAGCCACTAGAGCCATGTTAGCTGAATACCCAATTCTAAAATATTTTTTGGCAGAAGCGGTGAATACATCCTATTATGCTCTGAATAGGGTAAATGTTAGATCTAAATTGAATAAGATACCCTATAAAATTCTGATGGGTAGGACATTCAACCACTCTCACCTCCATTTCTTTGGATGTAAAAGGTTCATTCTAACTAATGGGAAGTCTCTAAAAGGAAATTTTGACCCAAAATATGATGAATGAGTGTTCCTAGGTTACTCAAGTGTTGGGAAATCCTATAGAGTCTTCAATAAAAGAATATTGGCAATTAAAGAGACCACTCATGTTATGTTTGATGAATCTGATAACTATGGATGGTCTATGGTAGAAGAAGAAGAGGTTGTATAAGTCACTTAAGGATTAGAATCTACAAATCTGGAAGAAAGGGTAGAATCTCAAAACACTTTTCCTAGAGAATGGAGATATACTTCAAGTCATTCTAAAGAATTTATCATTTGAGACCAATTTGAAGGTGTTAGAATTAAGCATGGACTTAGGAAAGAAGTAAACCACTCTACCATCATTTTAATAACTAAACCAACCAGCCAAAATCAAGTTTTATCTGATAAATTCTAGATCTTATTCATACAAGAAGAGCTGAATTAATTTGTAAGAAATAATATTTGGGAGCTAGTTAAATGACCTAAGGATCAGAGTGTAGTTGGAACTAAATGGGTTTTCAAAAATTAAAATAAATTATTCTGGAGCAGTAGTGAGTAATAAAGCATTATTCGTGGCTATGGAGTATAATGAAATAGAAGGGATTTATTTTGAAGAGACTTTTGCCCTTATAGCTAGATTTGAAGCTATTAGAGTGCGACTAGCCTTTGCTTATTTCAAGGGATTCAAACTATGCAAATTGGATGTCAAGTGCACCTTTTTGAATGAGGTGAAAAAGAAAATGTAAATGTTGAACTACCCCTAGGTTTTGAAAACTCATAATTTCATAAGCATGTGTTCAACTTATAAAAGACTTTACATGGACTAAAATAAGCACCCATGGCATGTTACAAAAGGCTAAGCACATTACTACTAGAAAAATCATTTATTATGGGGAGCGTAAGCACCACCTTATTTTTAAAAGAGTTAGGAGAAGAATTACTAATCATTTATTTTTCTTGTTGATGATTTTCTGTTTCGATCTTCTGATAAAAATCTATTTGATGAATTCTTAAAAATAATGAGTATGAAATTTGAAATGAGTATAAAGGGGAGTTCACATACTTTTTTTAGTATAAGATGATGGAACATTCCTTAATCAATGAAAATATCTTAAGGATATCCTTATGAAATATGAAATGGATAAAGAAAAGCCAATTAACACTCCCATGAATTCCATAGTTTAGTTAGAAATAGATTCAAATGAAAAATTTGCTAATTAAAAGAAATACAGAGGAATAATTTGATCACTTCTTTACTTGACTATTAGTAAACCTGATATTTTGTTTAGTGTTTATCTCTATGCTAAATTTCAAGCTAATCAAAAAGAGTCTCTCTTGACTACTGTTAAGAGAATTCTAAGAATCTATTAGGAACCCCTAACTTTGGAATTTGGTATCCTAGGCATTGCACCTCTTTTAAAATCATAGAATATTCTAATTCAAATTTTACGGGAAGCCAAGTTGATAGAAAAAACTATTTCTGGAACTTGTTAATTTATAGGACAATCCTTATTCTCCTGGTCCAGTAGAAAATAGAACTCAGTTGTCCTAACCACTGTTGAAGCTGAGTATATCACCATAGGAAGTTGTGAGGCCCAAATCCTTTGGTTAAAGCAATAAATTTTGGATTTAGTTTTATCTGTATGCACAATTTCAATCCTCTATTATAACACTAGTGAAATCTGCATTTCTAAAAACCCAATCTAACACTCTAGTACCAAACATATTGACATATTACATCACTTCATTAGGGATCATGTTACTAAAGAAGATATAGAGCCACACCATATAGCCACTCAAACTAAACTTACTGATATCTTTACATAACTACTAGCCCTTGAAACTTTCAACATCTTAAGAACCAGACTAGGTTTCATAGTATTAATGCTTAAAATTGCTACTTTCTATTTTTGATGTTTTTGTGTTTATTTTATTTATATATCTTTTTTTATGTACTTTTCTTTTTTTATTTTCATCTTTTGTTTTTTTCCCTTAATTTTTTTTAGTCAGATCAATGCTCACTATTTGTATTGATTTCTTAAATGAGATTTTTACTTTACATTTGGTTTTGAATAATTGTAAGTAGTGATTGACCTCCCTAAATTAGTTAAAGGAAGAACGTTGTTAATTATTTCTTTTCATCGAACTCATTTAGCAGTGTATTTTGCTTTTTGAATCAAAATTTATTACAAATTAAAATTTGGACTTTGAAATTGAGATCTTTTTATCTTTTAAGTAATCTGTCTCAAATGAATAATGTTCAAAAGATATGTAAAGTGAGCGAGATAATTTGAAAATAGGTACAAAATGAGCCCTCAAAAATAACCTTCCTCCTCTTTCACATATTTAATTCTTAGAAGAATTCTTGTTGCACTTGATATCTTCAAACACTTTATTTTTGAAAATCAAGATTTTGATTGGTTATTTTGCAATATTATTCTATCAGATACTTTTCTAAAATGAAGCTTGAACAAATCACTTTTCTTATCTGACTTCTTTTCTGAATTAGATTTTTCCTTTAAAAAAATGTTAACTTGTAAGAAGTCTGAGCAAGGGTTAACAAGTTTAGTTTTCTACCTTTTTCAAATTTTAGTAGTGTTAATTTATTTCTTACTAATTTTTAATCCACACATAAGGGAAATTTATCATTTACTAGGGTTGATCGATTAAAAAAATATCTTTGATTTTGATTTATGATTGGTTATAATCTATGCTTTCTGTTGTTTTATAATCTTTTTGTTTTTTTTTAATTTATCTTGAAGAGCACTTGATCATCATATTTCATGTCCTAAATTTTTCTAATTTTGCTGACATCATCCAAGAGTATCCATATCATCCTCTATGATATGAAAAAAGATATAACTCTCTTATCAGAACTCATCTAATAGCTGATCTACACTCATCCCCTCAGACAAGTTGTATGTAGGAACTTCAAAAAAATTCCAATAATGTCCAATAAGTATATTTACCTTCATCCTTCTAAAATGAGAAATTTTAGTTTCCAAAAACCTTACAAAAAACAAATTAAGATCTCTTACTACTTCTTTTAGATTTAGAGTAGCTTGCTTTTTTCTAGGTCCTCTACAATTCAAAAAAAATGAATGAAGCCATTAATGAACAAAAGGGGAAGTTTTTCTCACCTTATCTTTTCCTTCACCGTCAAGCTTCCTTCATCTAGGAACCAACTTAATAGGACCAAGACCTCTAAATTCTCTAGCAAGCTTCAGTTTAGTAGTAGCAGAACTTACTTCTTTAGATTCTCCTATAGCCTTCAAATATGGAGCTTGATCAATTAGAGAGTAATCCTCATTCTTCCCAGTAATTGATAATCCATAGAGGTCCTCCTCCACCTCCCATGTAGCATGAGGAACCGTTCCATCTTTTACATCAGTAGAAAAATGATCTCACATTCCTCCACTAACTGCCTCAATTCCTTTGTGACATACCACAGGTAAAGCTCCAGTGTTGAGTTTCTAGTACTCCATCTTCTTTAGCATTTAATCACAAACCATCACACTCTTCCCTTTTCCAGACACCAGAATAGAACTTCTAACATTTAACATACCTCCTTCATTTATCATTAGAGATTTACAAAAGTTTGAACTAATCCAACCTCATTTAGCAACAGACCAGGAAAAATACCTCAAAGCATTTCCTCCAAAAGCAGGCCTAGAATTATTGAGAAAGGAATGTTGTTGAACCAATGTAGCATAAAACTTAGATCGATGATCTCCACATGGTCCAAAGCTCGATGAGGACCGGTTATCATCTGCCATCATCAGAATATCTTGATTCAAGACAAATTTAATTTTAAAAAATAGCTACTCTTTCTCTCTAAAATCTCACAGCTTCTCTCTCTAAACTTGGCAACCAAAATCTATAAGAAAAAAATCACTTCAACTTAGTGCAATACTTGGAGAGGGAGTCTCCAAGTTGAAAAATCAAATTATATTATTTCCATGAAAATTATTTTTTAGTCTGCATCAAGGGTTACTGTTAAATTTTAAAATATTTAAAAAGATCAAAGAAAATTTCTTTTTGTTTAAGATTTTTTAAAACTACCAATTCACCCCCCACCCTCTTGTTTAGCCTCGGGCTAATTCTTTAGGGTTTAACACCGCTAACAAACTTTCACATATAAAAATGGGGTGAGGGTCATTTTCGGTGCAAATGTTAACTTCTCTCATTTCATCCACTATTGATTTAATCTCTTCCTCAAATTTAGGGGGTGCATATTGAACTTTATGTTCATCAAGATCATCTAAAGTCTCCAAAAAGAGTCTGTTAAGGGGATCACTACTAAGCAAAGAAAATTTGAGATTCAAGATGATAATTTATGATTAAGTAGTATTCATCATCATCAAATGAACTAATGGTACTAAAACTAATTCCACTTTTCAAATTCTTCTTGATTCTCATTCACCAAATGTTTCTGTGATATCTAGCTTGACCCTTAATCCATCGATATGGTATGGAACCTTTGGAGGAATAATTCTTTACATAGATAGGAAAGTAACAAAAAGGTAATTCAAATAATTCATTAAAATCTGCCTCCTTCAGGGTTACATCACTTTTATCCCTTAAGGAGGAGGATTAAGGAAAATTTTTTTGGACTTACTTTACTTTATTTTCTAAGTTAGGAGAATCCATAATCACTAACCCTACAACCCTACCTGTAGACATTTGGATTAATGTTATGGCCTCGATTTTCCTATTGAGCTTTTCATACATGGTAAATTAAGGTCATCACTTAGAACTTTTGGAACATCAACCTCTGGATCACTATCCAGTTCTAAAATGATATCAAACTTTTGAGGAGTTTTAATTTTATAATAATTAAAAACAATTGTAGCACCTATTGTATCGGTTCCTCCTTGAAACTTAATTTCATTTCAATATATACATGGGGTTGATCTTCTTTCAAATGATGTATGGCCTCGGACACATGCATTTTGGGCTATCCTCCCACCTCTTTGAGGTAACATGTACAGAGGACTAAGGACCACAACATCAAGGTCATCTTTGCTACTTGATTCTTATATTTCTTAATCTTTTTCTTTTTATTCTTCTATTCCATTTAATCCTTTTGATTCTTGATTTTGAGTGGAGCTTTGCTCACTTATTTTCTCCTCAATCTTGATCTCAAAGTTGGAACTAGAAGAGGACCCTCTTGGCACATAGCATGCAGCATCCTCATAGATTCTTGAATAGAGGATGGTTGCAAATCACCCTTAATTACATATTAAATGTCATCTTGTAGATACTTGATGTATTGATGTAGGGTAGATGGAACCATCCTATGTTCGTGGATCCAATGCCTTCCTAAAACCATACTGAAGGATGTAGCTAAATCATTGATATGAAATTTTGCTTCAGTTTTGAGTTCTTCAACTTCCAACAATAGGGTAATCGAACCTAAAACCCTCTCACCTTTTTTGTTGAACTCATGTAGCACCAACTTGTTAGTGGTAAGCTTACTAGAAAAAACTTTAAGATAGGCAAGGCTTTTTATAATTATAATGTTGACTGATGCACACGGATAAAAAATGACTCTTAATAACTTGAAGTTCCCAACATTCATAGTAATATAAAGAGGGTGATTATGGTAAATATTACTCAAAATAGGTCTTTATATGAAAAGATTAATTCTAGGATTTCTTTGAAGTAGAGGGCTTCAACTTTTGAGGTTGAAGGCAGTTGAGCCAAGAAAATCTTATGATCAAGAAATGCTTTGATTGAAGGCTTTCTCATTTCTTTTGATAGGATGAGGGCATTATAGATACTTAACTTAGTTAACAACTTCCTAAGGTGAACAAAAACATTGTAATCAACCTTGCAGACTTCGATATTTCGACCCAGTAAAGTGGAGGGAAGATTGGATTATTGAATGGGGACTTAAATCAAATCGTTCGAGACAACTTGTTTACTTTTATCCTTAGGGGCATGCCAAGAGTCTAAGAATTTTTCTCCATGAAGTTATACCTGCCTGACACCCTTAGGAGGACAAACAACAATAGAGTCTATACGATTCATAAGTGCCGAATCATTTTTTTTTTTTGAGTGGGCATCAGAATTTGAATGATCTATTATGATACAACTACCCTAGAAGTTAATTTTAGGAAGGTCACTATCTGATACAATCTCAGGTTTGACATCCCCTTTAGAGGTCAAATTTTGAAGGTTAAGTTTTTGGGCATTTGGATTTATCTCAATATAATTTTGAAACTCTTTGAAAGAGTTATCAATTTGTATTTCTCTTTATGGCTAATCATCAAAATTTGCATAGAATTATGCTTTTTATGAAATATGCATTTCCTTTGATGGGGCAAAGTAAAAGTCAGACAATAGAAGTTCAAATGAGGCTTTTATGCCTCCATCCATCTCTCAAATACATATCTCATTAATATTTTCCACTCTACAAAATTTTAACTATTTATTTTTTATTTAATACAGTAGTACCTACAACTACAGGAGATAAAAGTTGCTCAATATCCTCCTACGAAGCCTCTAGGTCAACCTCTTAGATTGAGCCCTAGGATCTTTTGGACAGCTATTGAGAAATATGAAAAGACTTGTTAAAAAAAATTTTAAGTACATGGGAGAAAGCTATATCCAATCCAACCTCAAATGAAATAAAATAGTTAAAAGTTTTATCTAAAATTGTTTTGACTCATCCTTATTCTAGATTGACCAAATACACCTTGGGAATGATGATATTACCTTGCTTCATGTTCCTCTCAAGCCAGTATTTGAAAAAATATGATCTTCAATCAGGTGGCCAACCTTACAATGGTAAGGATAATAATTGGGATCATCCTTTTTCTTTATATGTTTTTGCCACCTAGCCACTAGAAACTAGATGTTTTATTTCCTTAAAATACTCTTAAAGATTTTCCATATTAATTCCTATTTAAATAGATAAGATTTTGACAATCTCTCTCTAAAAAAGATGAAAGAGTGATCTCAAATAGGTTGTGAGGTCACTTGGAATGGTTGCTTCCGAACTTATTGTGCTGGAGGAATACTAGGCTGGCAGGTTACTGGCCGCTTTCCCTTAAGAATTACTTACACTATGACTATTTTCATTTTGAAATACTTCCCCATCTTTGGAGCTCTCTTATCTTATAAAATATCCTTCAAGATTATCATCGGAAGATCCTTTTCCTATAGATTGCTTGCCTTATTTAGAACTTTTCTATTGAAACCCTTCAGAATAAAAGTAATAAGCTCATTGATATTCTTCAAAAGAATCTCCAATGCATGTTGCTCTTACATTTGGGGTTCACACTTCATTGAGAGGTTTCACCACCTCAAGATGTAATTGACTAGAGACTCTACTGGCTTTTGCTTTTCAAGAACAAGATCGCCCATGGTTGTGCATTGTTGAGCTCCTAAAAATTTATTTAAAAATATATTTTAAAGATCATTATAAGTTTTCAAAAAATCATTAGGTAAATATGCATACCAATTAAATGAAATACAGAAAAAACTACTAACAAATCGGTGAAAGGGTATAACATCTGACCCTCTAGCATTGCTATTGCTTACTCGAAAGTGGAATAGATCCAACCATGAGTTTTTAATTTTGGTGAAAATTTTAAAGGATGGTGGCACAAAGCCCTTCAATTAAGGAAATAAATCATATTATTTGGGGTAGGGCCTACCCTTTGGAATAGAAGAAATTCCATGGGAATGAACTAAGCCCTTCCTTACCTATCCCTCAATCATCTATTTGATATCTTTTTGGGCCAGTGCGAAAGAGATTGAGGAAACTGTCAAAACTATTGGTTCAACTAGGGGAATTGATAAAATTGGTTACTAGACTAGAGGGAATATTGGCACTGACTTGAGGATCTTAGAGCTACATTTTGACTTTCGTGCATGGTAATTGACTTCTTGGATGATTGGTTATTATTATTTTAATATGGGTTATTATGACTTGTCCAAACGCTCCTACATTTTTTTGACCTGTAACAACATGTTCATGTCTTGTGCCTCTAGGTTTTTAATATGTTGATCCTCATCCCTATCCCTTATTGATTCATCTAATCTAAATCAATACCTATTGAGCCTTCCTCCATGCTAGAAGGGTGTTTACTTGGATCAGTTTCTTTTGCTAGTACCTTGGTCTCAACCATTCACACACTACTAGTTACCACTTCCTCTACCATCAACAAATCATTAAGCTCTAGATCAAATGATTCTTAAACTTACTTCTTCCTCAAGATATTCTTAATCTCTTATACAACATCATCAATCGGGTCATCCCTTATTTCTTCAGGGTAATAGGTAAGTATCCTTTGTAATCCATCATATTATAAAACACCTTGTCTTGTAACTTGGAAATGATAGCTTGTAGCTTAAGATCATCAAGCGTCATGGGATCTTCCATTAATTGCTTAATTATTTCTAGGATCATCCCCTCTCCTTTGATTGTCGAAGGATCAATAATCCCAATGGTGGAATCTTTGATAAAGTGTGGGACATCTACCTTAGGAGGTGATGTAGGAGCATGGAGAGTAATAACCCATACATCAAGTAAGGGAGAGTCCTCTTATCTTAGGGTAAGGTGCTCAGGGACAACATCTACAATCTTAGAAAGAATGTCTAGGACACACACTAAGATATAAATTGAGGTATTGACTGGAACAATAACTAGAAAATCAATCGAATTGATAACTCAAACATCAACTAGACATCATTTAAATCAATTATTGTCCGGATAATATTGACTGTTATATATGATAGCTTGACTGAAGACTGAGGTGGCTTAATTGAGGGTGGAGAAGCATCAACTATATTGATCTTCTTGGGGTTATACTTTCTTGTTGGGGACTTGGACATCTTGCCCTTAGCTTCAGTTATCCCTTTAATTTCAAAATCCTCCTTAGCTTTCACAACTATTGAGGCCAGCTTTGCAAATTTTAGAGAGGGGACCAACAGCCTACATGTAGAATGGTGGTCCTTTCCAGGTCCATTAAATATAATACCTTCAATTTTAGAGGATGGAGGGTGTGGCACCTAGTGGTAACCTTGTACAAACACACAGAAGTTGTCGGCTGTCAAACAAACCTCTTATTTCTTCTAATAAGCTGTGGAGTCAAATTATTTGTTTCAAATTCCTCCTCCAAAATTTCATTCTTGAAGTGGTGAGAGGTGACTCCTTTTAGGTGCTTGACATATTCCTTTGTCTCCCCCGCTTGGATAGAACAATTATGAATTATGTTTCTAAGTATTCTTTCCCTTTGTAGTTATTTCTCTGAACTGTCTTCTTGGTCGAGTAGTCTACCGAGCATGGCAGTGAACTAGCCATCTTAGCTTCCTACTACTCCCCCATAAAAACAACTACGCAGTCAAAATGACTCCCTTTAAGGAATAGTGAAGAGGCAGTGATTTGCAAATCCTCATTAGCCTCTATCTCTACCTAGCTAGAGGCTTAACTTCAACATCATTCCTCAATTTTGCATTCTTCTTGCTAGCCCTTCTTAAATAGTTCTTCCTTAAATTTTACTAGTAAATGGGATTGCTGAACATGATCCTTCCTTAAAAATAGATTTTACTTCAGTAGCCTCAAGAGGAGCTTTTGACTCTCCTTCCTCCACATTAGGTTTATGGGATTCATCCCCTTACCCCAAAACCAATTCCAACACAGGGCTTTCTAACTTAGCAACATTTAATTCTACTAGATTCTCTCCATTCATTGACAACTGAATAGTTTAAAATCCCAAACTAAATTGAATTGTGCTCCCAAAATCAATCTCTTTTCAGGTTAAATCTTTCTTAAAAGTGAAAATCAACATCTCGACCATTTGATTGAATTTGAGTTTCTGGAATTGAGAAAAGAATTGGAATCAATTATTTTTGAAATTAAATTTTGAAATTCAAAACAAACCTTGTATACTATCTCATATGTTAAGTTATAAGACTTATAACACAACATATTATGATAAAGTACAAGGTTAGTTATGGTTTAGAGAAGATTCAGATTTTCACTCTATATGCTAAACTACAAGGGAGTGTTGTAGGGTTGCATATGATAGTTTAAATTCAAGACTAAGTTTTGAAAATATTTTTTTATCTTAAACTAAAGATAAAATTTCTTAAGTTTTTGAAATACAAAATATTGATTTTTCACTCACCTAAAGGCTTACAAAATTGTAATCAAAATTTGAGATAGTTATTTGCTTAACTCTTCCATGGTTTACAGGTGGAATGTCAAAGATAGAAGTTTGAAAGATTAAAGATCTTGGAAATAAGATAAAAAAGACTAGTCATAATTTTAAAACATAACATATTGTGTTGGACTCAATAATGAAGGTTCATAAAATTGAGATGGAGATTTCAAATGTTTGACTTGACACAATTGCCCTGCTAGTTAATTTAGGTGTAAAAGGCCAAAGTTTAATTTTTGGACAGAGGTTTCACCTCTCTTTTTTATATGAGTTTTTAAAGTTGGGTATGCTCCCCTGAATGATAAATGGGTAGAGATGCCAATAGAAACAAAATCTGTTAAGATTATTGATGAAATAATGTTTGACCATTATTAGGGATGTAGAGAGTGATTTAGTCCTAGCAACAGAGCCATTATTTATTGGGATTTGAAAAGGTAATTTTCCTTGGAATATGTAATATAAATCTAAATAAAATTTCTTTGGGAAACTTAAGAAGTAAATTTGAACTCAAACCTGGATTCAAATAGACCAATATTGATTATACATCACCTCAGAAACAAGAGAAAAAAACTCCTAACGGGTTTAGACTCATAATTATAGATATCTTTGAAATATCATAGCCTAATTTAAGAGTAAGCACATGTGGCCCTAGAGGGTTTTGATGAAGTCCAGTCAAATATCTAACTACAATAAACAAGAGGTGTGATCATTAATTTCATACTAAAATTTATTTTAGTGAATGATGTATCTCCCTGAGGTAAGAAAATATCATCCATTAGCAATTATTTGATTATAACGATTATGATCATTATAAATTTGATTTTGAAAAAGAAATATTAATCATGTTTTAAAAAATTGAAATGGGTTTTAAAGCTTCTACGAGCACAAGCCCTCATAGTTATACACATCATAGGAAACTAGATTCTCTTATGAATACTCTCGATTAAAACAACGATATAAATTATTTTTAAAAATTTTCTAGGAGCAGTGTCAAAGGAAGGGAGTTTAGAATTTCAACAGGGATTAGATTTATTTCCAGGGTCAACATAGAAAGGGTAAGAGGCACTTTTGGGATTCAAAATAAATTTATAAGTGCCCCAGTCAAAACTAAGTATTGGGCTTTAAGTTTTTGATCAATTACATCTTTAATTTGAGTTGAATACTTTATTAGAATTATGGGTTTAGATTCCTGAAGATTGGGGTATATTGATTAAAAATCTTCATCTAATCATAAATCTAAAATGATTAATAGAAAATAGTGACCTCATCCTACCTAATATAATATAAAATCTTGACCTACCCCAGCCAGGATTAGGAAGCCAGCTAACCAACTAGGCAGTTTAAAATCTATGACTCTGATCATTCTTATACAAGTGTGGAAGGGATGTTATCATTAAAGTTATAGATAATGGGGAGCAATGTCTAGAGTGGATACTAATTGGTCTCTTAACTTAAGCTGAGTGAAAATGTTTGAATCAAATGGAATTAAAAATTTAGACACTTCTAAATTGTTTTTTTAAAGAAATAAAAGTTGATCACCTCCATGAAATGCATAAAATATATATAAAGAAATTTAAAAAAACTTTGAAAATCATTTTTCCTATGATATTGCATTCTCAAAGGCCATTTGGTCTAGCAGAACTCACAGGCGAGGAGGTGCCTAACAAGGAAGAGAAAGTTAATAATATGTTCATGCTGACTTCTAGCGATCCAAAACTTTAAAAATTATTAGATTAACTATATGAGACTAAATGTTTTAATTGATTTTAAGTAGATAACGTTTTTAATATACACTCACGAGCCTCCATGTGTCCAGACTAAAACAAAAACAACATGTAAATCGCTAAAAACCTAGGAAAAGAAAAAGGACAATCCTATATGCAAACAAATTAAATCGAACACATTAATTAATCAAAATAATTAAATGAATGTCCAGTGGTAAATTGTATGTTTATTACAACCTAAAGTTTAGATGAATTAAAAGTAGATGGGTACCACTAACCATAAACCTGGATTCTAATCCTAGGATTCATGCAAGTTGACTTTGAGTAGCATACTCTTTATCTTCATCTCTTCATCTTTGTACTCTTTGGGCTCCTTGGATTATTTGTATCGAGATACCATAATAGAAATAAAACTCTCCCTCCAAGGGGATGTTATTCATTCATCTTTGGGTATTAAAGTAAACCAAATTTAGGCTTCCAAATTGAAATAGTCTCTCCCCTATAGGAAATCCTTTCCTTTGGAATCCAACTTTGCATTTCTGCATCCCAACTCAAAGGTTGAATTTCATAAAGTGATTATAACTCAATTTAAATTACAACATATCATAAAGAAAATCTAGACTCTCCAGCATGGTTATATTAAGCAATTTAAATAGAATACATCCCAAGAAACATAAATATATATATACATTAAATAAATCTCATCCATAGTTAGCCATGCACTTTTGATTTCGAGGGGAGCTTGAGAAATTTTATCACCTGCATAAAAATTTATCAATTAAATCATTAATTGTTTAGCCCTTAATTTATAGCCCTGTACGAGTGTGGCCACTATAAAGAACTTAATGAGCAACAAGATAATTCCTCACCTAAGGGTATTCTATCACCCATCTCATCAATTTACATATTATAATTTAAGTAAGTAAACACTTATATCAATCTATTTTTAATCACATCATGCAATGAAAACATAAAAAATCCAGCATTCAATAGTACAAAGTAAACACCTGGCTAGCCTAGATTAGAGTTGATTGTTCTAGCAAACCATTTAAAAAGTGTGAGATAGGCTTTGTAGATTGAAATAGTTGTTAATAACCATTAGACAAACACATATAAGTACATACACAATCACATTCAGGTCCTTTAAAAAAGGAGAGCCTAACCTAAGTGCATGTGCAACCTAAAAATATAAATTAAGTATAATTTAATAAATTAAAGGAAAAATATTTAGGAGTTAATCACGCATCAATGACTCCCCATTAATTCCATTCAATGAAGCTCAACTTTGTTTAAAACTTCAAGACTTCACTCAAAGCTCTCAAAGAACTAAAGTATATAATTTAAAATTAAATTACATTTAAAAATATATAACATATAATATATGGTCTAAATTTAATGAATCTATCGTGATATAAAATTATAATTCCAAAATAGTTTTAAAAGAATTATTGAAAATCATAGATAACTTCAGATACATTTTATTAAATTTTGAAATAGTTTGATTAATATTTAATTAAATGAAAAATAAATATTGATTTCTTAAAGGAATTTTAAAAAGTATTTTAAATGTCTATTAAGTATATAATTTTGAATTTAATTTTAAATTTGAAAATTTAAAATTCTTAAACTTTTAAGGAATTATATTACTTTTTTAGATTTAATTTTAATTTTTGTTGAATTTTTAAAGTTTTCTAGAAATTAATGTATTTTAAAACTAAAAAAAAAATAATATTCCAAATTATTTCTAAATTATCTTAAAATTAAAATTAAATTTAATCTAAAATATTTAAATTGTTTTAAACAATTCTTAAATGTTTTAAGATTATTTGAATTTATTTTAAGTAAAAATTTAAAATTCCTTAAATAAGACATTATTTTTTGAATTATTTTTAAATTCAAATTAAAATATTTGAAGTAATTAATTTATTATTAAATTATTTTTAAAAACTATGGGGCAATCATTGGCCATTAAAGTTGACATGGTGGCAAGTCTGTGCGTGGCAAATTTTCTGAGTCAGCAAGGCTCTAGGGCCATTGAATCTTCTATTGTTCAAAATTAACAGCTCTGATTGAGCCATATGAAAATATTGACTGTGGAATCAAATGAGAAATCAAACAGAACCACAAAAGGCTTGATCTGGAAAGTTAATCGTATGATCAACTGTCCAAAAAATGTACATCACATGTACATTACAGACTAAACATAAAAATTGTATTTTGACTTGTTCTCGATACACATAATCTAACTATATAAAATTTTAAACGTAGATAGGGTTAATGAAGAGCACTCATCGAGAGTAACTTTCAAAGTATTGAATGCACTTAACAAAATTCTATTTTCTCATAAGTGTCCTATGCTACGGTTTGAGATTTTACTAAATTTAACCAATGAATTTCCAAGATCTTGGACTCTCTGAGCTTGTAGATTTTCCATGTATCTTTTCTCTGAAATAACTACGGCCAAAATGCTATGAATTGAGCAGAAGATGCCTTGGTTGGAATTTGGCCACAATTCAAAGGAGATCTCGACACTGGTGAGCTCTGTCCGCTAGATTTTGACTAGGGAAATAGAGAGGGATATGATGGGAGCTTGAATAAAATGGATGGATCTGATTGACTAGGCCACTATCTTTAGTCATTTCTATGTTCCCTAGGTGGTTAGGAAGGCAGGCCAAAGGCTAGAAAATGCCTTAAGGCCATCGTGTGCTTTTGGGAAGGAGGGGACCACTCCTTCCAAATAAGGCTAACTTAGGACTTTAGCCTTATTTAGGAGCTCCCAAGAGAGATTAGGCTCTCATTTGGGATTATCCCATAAGCCAAAACTAGGGGAGGATGAGTTAGCATGTGATTTTAACCATTTGAAGGAGTTTTAGGGTTGGTTGACTTCTTTGACCAAATAACTGGCCAAAGGAGGCTTAGGTGGCAAGAAAGGAGTGTGGGTAGCTAGTCGAGGGGGATTCAAAGCTTTAAAAAAATATAGTTAGAATTTAGGAAGGTAATTTCCAATCAAGAAAAATTTAAATGACTTGTTTACTTGCTTTGACCAGCTAACAACATTAAGGCTAATGGTGTGGTACTTAGGGGATATAGGAAGTCACTTAGAGTAGTTTAGAAGGGGGTCAAAGGATTAAGGTCAATATAGGAATGAATGGGGCTATGTTGGGTGTGTTTTAACCAAGTATTTTGAGTTGACTTGGTTAAACTCAATAGGTTTTGATTCACCTATGATTAAGACATGCATAAAACCATAAAATGGGATAAGTTTGATGATTTAATGTAATTTAGATGGGTCTTATTCGAATGGGTGGGAAGTTTTGACTCAAATAAGATAATTTTGACCATACTTTGCCTCATTTGACCAAGTCAACTTTTGATTGGGTCAACATGTTCAGTCAAGCCCAAGCCATCAAGATGTGTGCATGGTAGAATTTAAATTAGTAGGAACTAATTTGGAGCTGAATATAATGTAAATAGAGTGTATGTTTGATTTGGTCAACCTTGGTTGACTTGGTTTAACAGATTGACCCAGGGACAAGAGTTGGGCTCAATAGATTTGAAAAAATATTTAGAGTATGCTTAAAGTGATTTGAAGGGCTAGATTTGTCATATTGGTCAATTTAACCATATTGACCCTTAAGGGCTATTAGGTCAAGCTAGGTTAACCTTGTCAACTAGGTTTGCTTAAGGGCTGGATTTGAGCTCATCAAATTTAAAATGACATAAGAGACCTATTGGAGGTGGTTTCATGGACTGGTGGGATAATTTAGCCTAAAATGGGTATTTGGACACTTAAGGGATATTTTAGTCAACTATGGTTGAATTGGTTAAGCAAGTCAAACCAAGCTTGAGTATGGGTCCAATGGATCTCAAGTAATATTTGGAATTCATTGAAATAGGTTTCATGGGCTCTAGAAGTTGAACCATGCCGGGTTTTGATAAAAAGTCCAAAATACCCCTAAAGGGCATTTTGGTCATTTTAACCTCTGGTCAACTTTGGGTTAAATTGGGTCCAAAAAAATATAGTTTATTGGTTAACATACCTTAACAAAGTTTAAGGGTATGGTCAAAGGCCTTGGGAGGGGTTCCAAGGTTAAAATCAACAAGCTGATATGTCCAATGGCATAGGCCATAAATATTTGAAGGTTTTATAGTCTTTGAAAATAGATTAGTTTCAAGGGCTAGAGATCTCAGAATGATCTTATATTTGGAGGGTTGACCTCTGAGACATGCATGATCAATATGAAACTATCAAATCATGAATTGGAGGAAATTTGATTGGGTTTAATTGTGATAAAAAACTCAGCCAAAAATGGTTTCAAGACTTAGGCTTTTGTCCTTATATTTGGTCTTAGGAATTTTTTTTTTGGATTAGAGTTTAAACTTGGTTAATTGAGCTTATGTTTTTGATACCAATCAAAATTAAGTAAATTATTGGGACTGATATGAGTTTGATTGAAGTTTGATTGGAGGTTTTCTTAGGATTTGGGATTAAGAATTGAGTTAGGATTTGGATGGGAATTTGATCAAACACCTGGGCTGAAACTTGGTTGTGATCTAAATAACTAACAGATGGATAATTATCAGCCCTTAGATTACCAAAGAAAGATTTGGATTGGACTGTATGACCTCATACAAAAATGAGGTCAGTATAAGAGAAAGAGTATGATTAACAAAAGTAAGAAGCTGATTAATTTCTCTAATAAGGAAAAAAGAGAAGAAATACATTTACTATCATTTGGATTTATAATGCAATGAATACTCAAAGTGGCATCCACCTCAATAAAAATAATAATAATACCAAGAGAATTGCTTATTTTCATACCATTTTTTTAGGTGAAACCCACAAAGGGGCCTACGCGATAATATAAAAAATGATTACACGGTCCTTAAAGGGAACTCAATATCACTACTACTCAAAGAGCTACAAAAATAAAGGCAAAAAAACCTACGAGTTTGAGTTCCCTACTAAGCAAAAGTATATATGAACCTAGGTACATTCTATGGTGCTGAGGAGCGAGCACCCAAAAACCCATAAAGGTACAAAAAATAGTATTCATATCCAAAGTCCTCCTGAGCTGCTTAATAACATGATCACCTGCATTGAAAGCACTATCTAAAAAGGGTAATTGACAGAAAAATAATAAAAGCAGTAGAAATAGAACAAAATCTGGTTATAGTACCAATGTATATCCAAATTACCACCAAAGTTAAGACAAACAACCAAAGAGTATAATGTCTCTTAATCTAGCAATTGATAAATCGATAATACAGCCTAAAGATCATATCATTAAACCCATGCCAAGCAGACCGAGAAAAAACTAGAGGAACCTTGATCCTAATTGCCAACCCCAACCAGATCAGTGAACCACCAAGAACAAAGGGGGAAACCCCAATAAAGAAATTTAAATAGCAGGTTAATAGACCAGAAGTAATTTTCAAGAAACCAAAAGCCCAGAACATAACAGCAAGGGAACAAAAACCCTCCTTAACTTACACCAACACAGCTGAAACAGCAGGCAGATCCACCCAAAGGGAAATAAATAACCAAAATACCCCTAAAAGGCATCCAAACCAGCCAGGAAACATAACAAAAAAAATACTTTACAAGGCCCTTTCCAAGATTAAGTATCACATTAGCACACTCCCAGAATTATAAAAGGGAGCACACACAAAGAACATAACAGAAACTGCAAGGTAACCTCCAAACATAATCCTTTCAGCCAGACTTAACCAGCTAAAACCATAAGGCCTCACAGTTCCCAGTAGCACACACCCAGAATAACTAAGAGCAAATGTAAAAAATGCAAGGCAACCTCCAAACATACTAACAAAGCAAAAACCACAAGGCCAACCCATAACAACAAAAAGAAATGAAAGTAAGAAAAATATAAAGCACCCCAGTATATATGCAAACTTGCTAACCAACAAAGAAAGAACAGAAAGGCACAGCAGGAATTCAATATTAAAATAGCAACCCCAACCACCTTAGAGAATAACATACAAAACAATAATTTCATCCAGATTTAAAAGATCCCTAATATGGAGAGGTAAATTAGAACTAAAGAAATCCTTCATGGAATCCAACCCATAGCCCAACCTTTCTATAGCGTTATCATAAGCATTACCATCCACCTCAATAGCAGAAAAAGAGAAATTGTGCATGCTCAACCAATTCTGCATTTCCCTCCTCATGTAAAACAAATTAAAAGATAAAATTTTTTAATTCCTAAATATAAAGGACTGATAACAATAAGTAGAACAAACCTCCACCATAATATTAATGCAATCAAGAGAGAAGCACAACTTTAAACCATAGAGGATATCAAAAGTGGTAGCAATATTCGCATTATAGTTATAACGAGGACCAGCAAAACCTAAAATACAATTACCATTGGAGTCCTTGATGACTCCACCACATCTCGTCATAGTCTTTAGTGTAAATAGCAGCTACATTCAACCTATAGAACTTATTAGGAGGTTTCAACCAAATGATACTTCTAGTAACATTATGACAATTATCCATGCCAAGATTAATCCCAAAGTCAACAACAGCTATGTGAAAATTATTGAAACTCATAGCAAAAATTAACATAGCAGAAAAAAGGTCCCTAATTTTATCTTTAACATTTTGAATAATCCTATGATGATTCAGAGCCACACTATTAAAATGAGAATTATTCCTATCCAACCATAAAAACCAAAGTTAAGAGAGGGAATAACATTCTTGATATGGCCTTTAGAATTAACAAACCAGCAATTAAATAAAGAATTAATAGAAAACTTAGCATTAAAGTAGTTTAAGTGCAACATATCCTCAAAAGAAGTATAGCTCTAAACATCAAGGACTAGAAATAAAGACATGATGCATATTATCAATATGATAACAACATTGGAATTTAGAGGGAAGAATGAATCCACGTTTAATTAAATTGTCATCCATAGGAATGAAATTATGTAAATTATGCCAAACTAAAATAGAAATCATATAAGGAAATAAAAGCATAACAGAAGGTTATTGAATTACAAGACCACATCTTTTTTAAAATATACCTTTTGATTTTTTGAAAACTTGCATGTCCATCTTTTAATAATCATTTAATTATCATATGTGGATGCTCATTAGGGAAGGTTATTTTGTACCTTTTAGATTAGTAAATAGTGTTAAAATTGAAATTCTTTTGGCTTATTGGACTACTAATGATATATATCTAACATAGTTAAATGCTAAGTGCTTAAACTATTTTCTTATGTACCTTAAAATCTAAAGACTATATGTTTGTTTCCACTTATTCCACTATAAAAGAAATTTGGGATAGATTATGCATAACATATGAAGGTATAAAAGAATTTAAATAATCTACATTAAACATTCTGCTGCATGAATTTGAACTTTTCTACATGAAATCTAGTGAATCTATCTCTAAAATGTATACTAGGTTTAACCAAATTCTTACATCCCTTCATGCTATAAGAAGAGAACAAACAAACTATAAAAAAGTTAACAAAATTCTGAGATGTTTACCTTCTTCCTTTGCTACAAAAATAATGTCATTACAGAATCTAAGGATTTGAATGTTTATTCATTCGATAACTTACTTGTATCACACATTTCTTATGAGCAATGAGTGAACCAAAGGCAACTTGATGCAAGAGAGAAGAAAAAGGACAAAACTGTAGCCTTAAAGGCTAATGATTTTAATATTGATTCCTTTAGCTCTAAAAATGATGATATTACTTTAATTACAAGAAAATTCAAGAGCTTCTTGAGGGAAAAAGTAAAGTATCATCAGAAATGGAATAAAGGTGAAATAATAAAAATTCTAAAGATTGTTCTAATGTTATTTATTTTGAATGCAGAAAGTCAGGGCAATTGAACCCTGATTACCCAACTTTAAAAGCTCACCCAAGCAAAGAGAAGGGTGAGGAAAAACCTAAGTTCAAGGACTAAAAAAGGATCCAAAAGGCTTTCTTGGTAGACTCAACATTAGACTCCTCTAAAACTAAAGCAGAATAGGAGGTAACAAACCTGTGTTTAATGGATGATGAACATGTTGATCACTTTAATAAAGAAGTGGTATATGAACTTACTTATGATCAATTACTTAAAGTTTCTTAAAAAAAATATTCTTCATAGAAGAAGCTCAAGAAACTATATACTAGTCTTAAAATTGATTTTTTTAACTTTGTAAATAGAGCATAAATGCATGAGAAAAGATCATTCCACTTTAGATAGAAATCATATGATTTTACATGACAAATTTAATTAATCGAATAAAAAACATCATGATTTTACTAATGAGCATGATTCCTTGAAAAGTTTATATGTTTAACTATGAAATGCATAAAAAATATTAGAAACTCTTACATTTGAAATTGATAATGAGGAGCATGCATTAAAAGTTAAAAATTCAAATCTTAAGAGTACAAATAAATTTTACAAATCAAAATAAATACTTTGAAAGAAAATAAAAAGCCACCTTCACTTGCAGAGTTTTACAATCCATCACAACAGCAAGCAACATTCAAACCTATGAAGAGGCACCATAACCCAAATAAATTAGAAAATCTTTTTTCTGGTCTTAGATGCTTTTATTATGGCATGCTGAACATATCTCCCACACTTACAATGTTCACTGTAGAACACATTTAGTGTGGAGACCTAAAGTTCAAAACTCACAGCATAGCATGCATGCATTTCACTCCTCTTTCCATAAGATGGGACCCAAACCTATTTGGGTTCACATGTCTAACATCTAATGATTTTGTATGGTTACTATCACAGAAGGCCTTGTGATAGCATGTGGCACCTTTACAGTGGATTTTTAAGGCATATGATAGGAGTTGCAAATAAATTCATTTTGCTGGAGGGTAGGGCAGGATGTTAAATAAAACTTGGAGATAATACTACAAGGAAAGTAGTGGAGTTGGGTATAATTGGAAAATCTAAAAATTTCATCATTAAAAATATTTTACTAGTTGATGACTTGAAATATTGCTTGTTCAACATCAGTCAGATTTGTGATAAAGGATTCTACATAAAATTTATGTCTACCAGCTGCATTATAAGCATGAAAAACAACATTATTTTTTAGGTAAAAAATGATTAATAATGTCTGCATGCTTGATTTAAATTGCATTAAATTTGACACTACTCTTTGCTTAAAAACTATTGTTGATAAATCTTTATTGTGGCATATGATATTGTTTCATGCAAGCATGAAAATCCTTAGTAAAATCACCCAAGAAGACTTAGTGAGAGGAATTTCCAAAGTAGAGTTCTCAAAAAACCACCTGTGTGATGCCTATTAATTAAGGAAAATAGTTAAATCCTCTTTCCACTCAATCAAAGATTTTAACATAAGCAAACCTTTAGAAATCTTATGCATGGATCTATTTAGACCTGTTAGCACTATAAGATTAGGAGGTAAAGTCTTTGGGTATGTGATTCTTGATTATTATTTGAGGTTAACTCAGGTTAGATTCCTATCTCATAAAAGTGAATCTTTTGAAGATTTTAAGTCTTTTTCCACTTGGATTCAGAGGAAGCTAGGTTGGAAAATTCTAACCATTCATAGTGATCACAATGAAGAATTTGATAATGAATATTTTGAATCTTTCTATAAGTATCAAGGGATAGAACACAACATTTTACCTCCTAGGACCCCTCCACATAATAGGGTATGTGAAAGAAAGAACATGAACCTGGTAGAAGCCACTAGAGCCATGTTAGCTAAATACCCAATTCTAAAATACTTTTTGGCAGAAGCGATGAATACATCCTATTTTGTTCTGAATAGGGTGAATGTTAGATTAAAACTGAATAAGATACCCTATAAAATTCTGATGGGTAGGTTTCTCTACCACTCTCACCACCATTTCATTGGATGTAAAGGGTTCATTCTAAATAATGGGAAGCCTCAATAAGGAATGTTTGACCCAAAATCTGATAAATGAGTGTTCCTAGGTTACTCAAGTGTTGGGAAATCCTATGGAATATTCAATAAAAGAATATTGGTAATTAATGAGACCACACATATTATGTTTGATGAATTTGATAACTATGGATGGTCTATGGTAGAAAAAGAAGAGGTTGTATAAGTCACTTAAGTAATAGAATCTACAAATTTGGAGGAAAGGATAGAATCTGAAAATACTTTGCCTATAGAATGGAGATATTCTTCAAGTCATTCTAAAGAACTGATCTTAAGAGGCCCATCTAAAGGTGTTAGAATTATGTATGTACTTAGGAAAGAAGTAAACCACTCTACCTTCATTTCAAATGATTGAACCCACCAGCCTAAATCAAGTTTTATCTAATTAATTCATAGATCTTAGTCATATAAGAAGAATTGAATCAATTTGTAAAGAATGATACTTGGGAGCTAGTTGAATCACCTAAGGACTATAGTTTTTTTGGAACTAAATGGGTTTTAAAAAATTAAAATGAATGATTCTAGAGCAATAGTGAGGAATAAGGAAATATTTTTGTCTATGGGTTATAATTAAATAGAAGGGACTGATTTTGAAGAGACTTTTGCCCTTATAGCTAGATTTGAAGCTATTATAGTGCAACTAGCCTTTGATTATTTTATGGGATTCAAACTATACCAAATGGATGTCAAGTGTGCCTTTCTGAATGAGGTGATAAAAGAAAATGTAAATGTTGAACTACCCCCAGGTTTTCAAAACTCATAATTTCCTAATCATGTGTTCAAATTAAAAAAGACTTATATGGACTAAAACAAGCACCCATGGCATGGTACAAAAGGTTAAGCACATTACTACTAAAAAGATTTTATATTAAAGGGAGCGAAACACCACCCTATTTCTAAAGAGTTAGGAGATGAATTATCGATCATTTTTTTTTATGATTTTCTATTTGGATATTCTAATAAAAATCTATATGATGTATTCTAAAAAATAATGAGTATGGAATTTGAAATGAGTATAATGGGGAACTGGATTACTTTTTGGGTTTAGCATAAGGAAGAAAGATGATGGAACATTCCTTAATCAAACAAAATATATTAAGGATATCCTTAAGAAATATGAAATGGATAAAGAAAAGCCAATCAACACTCCAATGAGTTCTATAGTTTAGTTTGAAACTAATTCAAATGAAAAATCTGCTAATTAAAAGAAATACAGAAGAATAATTTTATCACTTCTTTACTTGATTGTTAGTAAACATGATATTATGTTTAGTGTTTATCTCTAAGCTAGATTTTAAGCTG
Organism: Dendrobium catenatum; assembly: GCF_001605985.2. Taxonomy (NCBI): domain Eukaryota; kingdom Viridiplantae; phylum Streptophyta; class Magnoliopsida; order Asparagales; family Orchidaceae; genus Dendrobium; species Dendrobium catenatum. The sequence goes on along the minus strand of NW_021319740.1, from coordinate 572,623 downwards.
ATAAAAAAGAGTTCCTCTTGAATACTATTAAGAGAATTCTTAGGAATCTCTTAGGAACCCCTAATTAGGAATCTGGTATCTTAGGAATAGCACCTCTTTTAAAATCATTAAATATTATGATTCAAATTTTACAGGATGCCAAGTTGATAAAAAAAGCACTTCTAGAACTTATCAATTTACAGGATAATCCTTATTCTCCTGGTCCAATGTAAAAAAGAACTCAGTTTCCCTGTCCACAGTTGAAGCTAAGTACATTACCATAGGAAGTTATAAGGCCCAAGTCTTTTAGTTAAAGCAACAAATTCTATATTTAGTTTTATCTGTAGGAACAATTTCAATCCTCTGTGATAACACTAGTGACATATGCATTTCAAAGAATTCAATCTAACACTCCAGGACCTAGCACATTGACGTATTACATCACTTTATTAGGGACCATGATACTAAAGAAGATATAGAGCACACCATATAGCCACTCAAAACAAACTTGCTGGTATCATTACAAAACTACTAGCCCGTAAAACTTTAAACATCTTAAGAACTAGATTAGGTTTCATTGATATTAATGCTTAAATTGTTACTTTCTATTTTTGATGTTTTTGTTTTTATTTTATTTGTATATCTATTTTTTATGTACTTTATTTTTTTTTCTGTTGTTTTTCCCTTAATTTTTTTAATCAAATCAATAATAACTATTTGTATTGATTTCTTAAATGAGATTTTTGCCTTGCTTTTGGTTCTGAATATTTATAAGCAATGATTGACCTCCCTAAATTAGTTAAAGGAAGAAACATTGCTGATTATTTCTCTTTCTCGAACTCTTTTAGTAGTGTATTTTTCTTTTTGAATAAAAATCTATTACAAATTAAAAGTTGGACTTTGAAATTTAGATCTATTTTATCTTCTAACAGTATTCTATCTCATATGAATAATGTTTAAAAGATATGTAAAGTGCGCTAGATAAATTAAAAGTAGGCACAAAATGAGCCCGCAAAAATAAGCTTCCTCCTCTTTCAAATCTTAGAAGAATTCTTTTAGCACTTGATATCTTCAAATACTTTATTTTTGAAAATCAAGATTTTGATTGGTTACTCTGCAATATTATTCTATCAGATACTTTTCTAAAATGAAGCTTGAAAAAATCACTTTTCTTATCTGATTTCTTTTTTGAATTAGATTTTTCTTTTAAAAAAGATGTTAACCTGTAAGAAGTCCGAGCAAGGGTTAACAAGTTTAGTTTTCCACCTTTTTCAAATTTTAGTAGTGTTAATTTATTTCTTACTAAATTTTAATCCACACATAAGGGAAATTTATTATTTACTAGAGTTGATCGATTAAAAAAATATCTTTGATTTTGATTTATGATTGGTTTTAATCCGTACTTTGTGTTATTTTATGTTCTTTTTATTTTTATTTTTTTTTATCTTGAAAAACTATTGATCTTCATATTTCATGTCTTAAATTTTTCTAATTTTTCTCACATCATCCTGAATGATCCATATCATCCTCTATTATATGAACAAAGATATAAATCTCTTATCACAGCACATCCAACAGCTGATCTACACCCATTATTGGTGATTGTCCCATACAATTTTGTACATCGTACTGGATGATCCATATGACAACAATAATTGGATGATTTGAATGTTGGTAAGCCAAACCATTATGGCATATCATCCTAAATGATACACGTATTTGTCCTATATGATCCCTTTATTCAACGATCATATAGGATGACTCCTTAGGACTATCATCCTATGTCTAATCATCCAGTACAATATATGATCATCGTGGACAATAAGATTAACTTTTTGACACTACTGCACTTTATCATCCTTAACAATCACATAATCATTCTAGATGATATTCCTAACCCCCTTACAAGAAACTCTTCTAGGAGTATTGTCGATCCTTATTTTATTAAAGCTGTTGATCAAGCTTCTTATACTCACTATAAATTTGTAGGGTTTAATTCCTTGAAGGTTATAAATTAGAAGATGTTGAATTTTTATGTACTAGACCTCTTTTCTCACACCACTCTTGTCTTCATTCTCACCATTACTTTCCCCTTCAATTTTGAAATGATTTTCAAATTTTTTGCAAGTCTCCATCTTAATTCTAATGGTGATGCATTGTAATCTTATGTTAATCAATGCCTTATCAAAATAACATATCAAGATTTTTATGAATTTCTCCACCTTACCACCACTGGCGACAAACTTTATCTTTTCCCCATAAGCTAATAGTGTTAATGGGTTCAAATAAATCCATGTAAAGGACTTTTAAAGGTCTAGAGGTACAAATGTCCTTAATGGGGTGAAAAGTGGAGTGAACTAGCTTTGCTAGTTGGAAGGCATCATAAAGGTGGTCTTTTGAGAATTTAAGCTTGAGGACACCTCTAACTAGGTCTTTTTGGGTCACTCTCCTAAGGGTTTTTATACTGGCTTGACATAATCACTTGTTCCACAACCATGATTCATCAGCAGTATTTTTTAAGCTAAATGAAGCAGCACTTTCAATATTATTTAAGTCAAGCATATAAACATTATTGATCTGCTTTCCCTGCAAAAGAGTGTTATTATTTAAGCTTATAATGTAAGTATTAGCCAAAAACTTTATGATGAAGCCCTTATCGCAAAGCTGACTAATACTGAACAAGCTATGTTTTATTCTATCTACAAGCAAAATATTTTCAATCAAAAAGTTCTTGGAGTTTCTAATTATACATGTGCCCACTACCTTCTTGGTGGTGTTGTCTCCAAGAGTAACCTTACCTTCTATCCTAGTCTCAAGCAAAATTAATTGAAAAACATCTCTAGTCATGTGTCATGAGCATCCGCTATCCAGGTACCACATGCTTTTTTGAGACCTTTTGTGAGAGCAAGCCTACAAAATTATCAAACATCAGATTTAGGAACCCAACCATATTTGGTTCCCTTTCTATGAAAAGTAGAATGCAATGCATGTGTTTTGCTGTAAATCATGCAATTTGGGTCTCCACACCTAATGTGTACTATGGTGAATGCTATAAGTGTGTGCAATGTGTCCTAACAGTCTCATTTAAAACATATAACACCTTGAAAAGGATGTACTAAACTACTCAAGTGGTGAGGCTTCTTTTTAAAGTTATGTGGCGCATGCAATGATGATTTGTTATTTTCAAAAGCTTTGAGATTTGATAATTTCTTAAACTCCTTTTATAACTCAACATGGGATGACTTCAATGAATCATGTGTATCTGATAATTCAATATTCTTTTTGTTTAATGTATCAAACTTCAAGTAATGATATCTGATTGCTATTAATTGTTGAATGATCTTTAGAAGAATTTCATGCTCTTTTTCGTAAATTTAAAAACTCTAATTTTAAGCTAGCATGTGATTTCTTATGTTTCCTATATTATGCATGAATTTTTTTAGAAACTTCAAGTAGTTGATCATAGGTTAGCTCACATACCTCTTCTTGGTCACTTTGGCCAAGATTTTTGTTTGTCATCAAGCACAAGTTTGTAGTCTCCTCTTCAACTTTAATTTTAGAGGAGTCGGATGCAAAATCTGCATATAATGCCTTTTGGAACTTCTTCTTTGTTGCAAATCTATTTTCATGACTTTTGTTTTGATGATTGACAAATACTATTTTTCTTGGACTGCTTGTTACTTCTAACTTTTTAGGAATCAAAGATCGGACGAACAGACGAAGCTAGTTCAGGATTGCATAGGATTAGGGTTGAGTCAGTATGTACTTTTGTTTTTCGCTTCTTGAGTCTTCTTTTAATGGTCAAAGAGACTGATGCTAAGTAACCCGACACACACACACTTGAGAGACTTAGAATTTTTATTTTTAGTCATATCGGCCAGGACGATATTCACATCGTACTGGACGATCAGGCTTAAAAAATAGAAATTCTAAATAAGGATACTTGATTAAGGCAGCCATCTTTAACATATCGGCCTGGACGATATGTGTATCGGCCAGGACGATAAGCTCAAAACAGAAAGAAATTACCGCCATAGACAATTAAGGTATACTGTATTTTTAAATTATCGGCCAGGACGATCATTGATCGGCCTAGACGAAATTCTCAAATTATGCCTTAATTGATCAGGAAATCAAGGGAGTAATTAAGGATGATTGATACGATCATATCGTCCTGGAAGATCGCAGGATCGGCCAGGACGATCCAGTCAAAAACCTTAAGTTACTTCTAGACGATAAATATCGGCCAGCTCGTATCCAGGGCGATTCTCAGGATGATTTTCCCATGATTTGAACTGATCAGCCAGGACGATCGTCAGATCGGCCTGGACGATCAAGCCAATTTTCAATCGTCCAGTTTTGCGTCCAGGGCGATACTCTGGCCAATCTTCTGAGTTTTGTACTGATCGGCCAAACCGATGTCCATATCGGCCTGGACGATAATGTCGGCAACCTGCAATTAATGAGCTCCTTTGAAGCTCTTCTATTTAAGAGCTCTTGTTCAATATTTTGCAAGACCTTTGGCTGCTGCCTTGACCTGAGAAGGCCTTGAGGAGAGAAAGAGAGAGAGGGAGAGAGAGAGGATCTTGTGAGGGGGAGCTTGTGAGGGGATTCACAAGGGTTGCTTCAAGGATCGCTCTGCTTGTTCTTCGTCTAGAGTTTCTCGTCCGTGGAAGGGTTGGTAGATGTAAGGAGTTAGCTTTTGGTTGTGATTCTATGTCAGCTTCAAGAGGAAGCAAAAGGAGATAGTTTCTCTGCCTTGCCAGGGTGGCAAAAAGGAGGTTCTTGTGAGGGCTTCTCCGCCTAGCCATGGGGGCTAAAGGAGAGTCATGTTTTGTAGTTCAATACTTGGAGGGTGCCTCCAAGGAGTGGACGTAGGTCGAGTTGACCGAACCACTATAAATTCCTGTGTTCTTGTTTTCTTGCTTCCGCACTTTTTTTCCGCATTTATTTTTGTGGTGTGATTTTGGTTTATGTGTTTTTACTCTCTGTGAAAAGAAATTTTTTAAAATACCAATTCACCCCACCTCTTGGTTAGCTTGAGACTAAGTTCATAAGGGTTTAACATCCCTAACGAACTTACATTCTTATCCTTTTTTAACTTGTTTTTATCCTCACCCTTCTCCTTGTTAGGATGAGTTTTAAGTGTATGGCAATCAGCTTTAACATGTCCTGACTTTCTATATTCAAAACAAATAGTATCATTACAACTCTTAAAATTTTTGCTACTCTTACCTTTATTCCACTTATGATGGTTATTATGCATCTTCCTTAGAAAGCTTTTGAATTGCCTCATGATTAATGCAACATCATCACTTTTAGACCCAAAGAGTCAGTGTCTGTAATGTTGGCCTTTAGTGCTAAAGTTTTCTCCTTCTTTTTCTCACCTGCATCAAGATTTTTTTTATTCATCCCTTTCTCATAAACAATGAGTGATCCAAGTAAGCTATTAATCGATTAAGTATTCAAATCTTTAGATTCAATGATTGCAATAATCTTAGCATCAAATGAGGAAGGAAAGCATCTTAAAATTTTATTCATTTTTTTCATAGTTACTCAGTTCCAATCTTAAGACATGCAAAGAGATAACAATTTGAATAAAAGTTATATACAATTCAGAAATTGATTCAGAAGGTTTCATACAAAAAAGTTTATAATCATGCAATAAAATATTCAATCAAGATAGCTTAACTTCATTTGTTCCTTCATAAGTAATACACAATCTATCCCAAATCACTTTACCATTAGCATAAGTTAAAACATGCATGTAGTCTTTAGATTTTAAAGCAGAGAAAAAATAGTTCAAAAATTTTGAATTAAATTGTGCTAAATCGCTATCATCAAAATTCCATTCAGTAAAAGGAAGTTCAGTTTTAATGCCTTTAATTTCATGTGTAGGAGGTGAATATCCTTCTATAACAAGCATCCACATGCGATAGTCAATTGATTGTAAAAATATAGACGTGCAAGCTTTCCAAAAATCTAAAGGATTATTATCAAATAAAGGATGACGTGTAATAGAATATCCTTTCGGAGTACTATGATTACCAAAGTTAGCCCTGGTTTAAATATCAAAAGTTTCCAAAAACTCATTTTTATGAACCTGGCTCTGATGCCACTTGAAAGTTCTTCAAGGATATTAAGCTCTTATGAACTAGTCCCAAGGCTAACCAAGAGTGGGGGCGGGGTGAATTGGTATTTTAAAAAATCTTTCGATCAAAATATAATCTTAAAATAAAACCTAAGATTTACCACATAAATGAAAGTAAAAAAAATAAATGCTAAACTAGTAATAAAGAGCATAGAAATTTATAGTGGTTCCGTCAACACGACCTACGTCCACTCCTCATAAGAGTCCTCTGAGTATTGCACTAAACTCAGTGTTTCTTCTTTATAACCAATAGCAAGGCGAAGAAGTCTTTACAAACCTCCTTTCCACCAACCCAGGTACGTGAGGAAGAGAACCTAACTCCTTTTGCTTTCTCCACAAGCATCCTCCTGAAGCAGGCAGAGAAACTTGATAAGATGCTGAAGTTTACCTCTCTAGAACTCCCAAGGAACTAAGGACGATGATTGGAGAAGATGATGATGGATCCTTGCTTGGAGCAACCTTTGTGAACTCCCTTACAAACTCCCCTCATAAGATCCTCTCTACCTCTCCCTTTCTCTCCCTTTCCTCTTAGGTCTCTTAGGTCAAGACAGCAGCAAAAGATAAGCATTGGGTAGAACAAGAGCTCTTAAATAGAAGAGTTTCGGAATAGCTCTTATTTTATACAAACCAACTTTATCGTCCAGGATGATATACATATCATCCTGAATGATCAGCATAAATTTCACTTAATCAGCCCGGACGGTTAAGGATGATCAGATGATTTTTATTCATATGGTCAAGGCCGATATAATTTCATCCTGTATGATTAGTACAAATTCTTGAATATCATCCTGATAATCGCTCTAAAAGAATATCTAGATAATGAAATAATAGCTTGATTAACCAGTTGATCTCACAATCGTCCCGAATGAATAGTTCAATTCTATGAAACTTATCTTGAGCATTTCCCCGAATAGAAGCTTGCCGATGTTAATCATCCAAGAGATCATCTTAAATGATCCTACGATCATCTAGGAATATGTGATCGTGCAATCAAACCTTAATTACTTTCCTTAATTACCAGATTAATTTAGGCATAATTGTGCTGCATTATCCTGGACGATGTCCAAAAATAAAGAATATCAAAATAGATCTAGCAGCTGATTCTTTCTAATTTGAGCCTATCATCCCAACCGATATGAATATCATCCAGGACGATGTGCTTAATGATGGCTGCCTTAACCAGGATGCCCTAATAAGGATTTCTATTTTTAACATATCATCTAAGATGATGTTTGGATCGTCCTGATTGATGTGATCAAAATAGAGAAATCTAACCAATAGATAGAAATTTTCCCCCATGTGTGTGTGCAAGGTTACTTAGCATTAGGAACCATATCAATTATAACAGACTTAAGAAAGGGAAAAATTACAAACTGACTCAGACCTAGTCTACCCAATCTTGAGCAGGTTCAAATTACAATCTTGATGTTGTGGACTTGAAATGTTAATAGGCAAGGCAGTCGTAGAGAGACAGAAGTTTTTGTTCTCATCAAATTTCTAATTCATAAAATCAAATTTATAAGAATCTCCACCTTTTTTATGATTGTAAACCAAAAAATAATCTAAGCATTCTAGGCAGTTTAATGGAAACAGATCAACTATCCAATAACATAATCAAACTACAGAATAAATAGTACAACTAACTACTCTCCCTTTTGACATCACAAAAAGGAAGAGTGAAACTAGAAAAGAAATAAAGCAAATACTTCCAGATAGAATAAAAAAATAACATTAAAAAAATAAAATATGAAAAAGATATAAATGAACAGAAAAAAAAGTTTTTTTTTCTTTTTTTTTTTTAATCAAAGCTTGAATATGATAAATTCTCTATGTGATTAAATTAAAAATTTGAAAGAATCAATGAGTTAACATCTTTGAAATTTGAGAAAACAATAGAACAACCTGTCCTGTTAGCCTTAACTCGGACTTCTCTCAGAAGAAACCAGGTTTTGAAAATAAGATCTGAATCATAAAAATCAATTAGATAAGGAAAAGAAATCCATTCAAGACTTAGTTTTAGAAAAATATTTTATACAATAATATATTAAAGTAATTAGTTACAATCATGAATTCTGAACTCAAGCCTTTGAAAAATATTAAGTGACATATGAATTCTTCTAAGATTTAAAAATTTTGAAAGTGAAGAAGCTTGCATTTGGTGGGCTCATTTTATGCCTCGTATCTATTTGATTGGTGCTCTTTGCACATATTTTGATTTTTGATAAACTTTGTGTATATATCTTTGCACAAATTCTTAAAATTCTTAGTTGTAATTATATCCTCCAGAGATTAGAGAAGAAAAACTCACTCTCTAATGTAAGAAAGAATGAATCACAAAATAGAATAAAAAATTCATATGATAAATGCAATGACAAGATTACAAAAATCTAAAGGTAAAATAAAGACTTTCAATATTATATATATAAGATAGATTACTGTAGCAAGATTGAAAAGATCTCAATTTTAAAATCTTGTTGTTAATATGATATAGATTTTTGTTTAGAAAATAAAATTTTATCACTAAAAGAAGTTAGAGAGAAGGAAACAATCAACGGTGTTTTCCCCCTTTAACTATTTTTATAGATGTCAATCTTTAACTTACAAATTTCCAAAAACAAAAATAGTCATAAGATATCAATTCAACATTGATTAAAAGAAAAATAAAATAAATTAAAAACATACAAAAAAAATAAAACAACAGAAGTGAAAAAAAAAAACAAAAAAAAGGAATTACAAAAATAAAACAACAAAAGATAAAAAATTAGGAATCGGTAAGAATCAAGTTCATGCATTTATGTCAATCACACCAAATCTAGTCTTTAATGTGCTGAAAGTGTCAAAGGCTAGTTGTTTTGTAAAGATGTTAGCCAGTTGATTCTCAATTGCCACATGGTGTAACTCAATGCCTCCCTTAGTCACACGGTCTTTAATAAAGTGAAGTCTTATGTTAATGTGCTTAGTCCTTGAATGTTGGATATGATTCTTAGAAATGCAGATGGCACTAGTATTGTCACAAAGAACTAAAATTATGCCTAAAAGTAATCCTAAATCAAGAACTTGCTACTTCAACCAAAGAACTTGGGCCACAAAACTTCCTAAGGTAATGTACTCAGCTTCAACTATGGAAAGTGCAACAGAGTTTTGCTTCTTACTAGACCAGAAGATTAAAGACTATCCTATGAATTGATAAGTCTGAGAAGTACTCTTTATATCCACCTTACATCCTGTAAAATTAGAATCATAATATCCAATAATCTCAAAAGAAGTGTTGTGCCTAAGATACCAGATTCCTAAGTTTTGGGTTCCTAAGAGGTATCTAAAAATTCTCTTAACAACAGTCAGGTGGGATTCTTTAGGATCAGCTTGAAATCTAAAATAGAGATAAACACTAAACATTATATCAAATCAATTAGATGTCAGGTAATGTAAAGATCCAATCATCCCTCTGTACTTCTTTTGATCAATAGACTTTTTATTTGGGTCCTTATCCAACTAAATATTGGAGGTCATGGGAGTATTTATTGGATTGAGTTTATCCATTTCATACTTCTTCAAGATATCCTTTATATATTTTGTTTGATTTAAAAAGGCTACATCATCCAGTTGTCTTATGCTAAACCCCAAAAAAGTAGGACTACTCTCCCATCATACTCATTTCAAACTCCCTACTCATTATTTTATAAAACTCATCACATAGCCTTTTATCAAAAGATCCAAAAGTATATCATCGACATAGTTCTGAACAATGAGTAAATCATCTCTAACTTTCCTCAGAAAAAGTGTGGTATCTACACTCCCCTTAACAAACTCCCTCTCAAGTGAGAATATACTGAGCCTCTCATACCAAACTATGGGTGTCTACTTTAATCCATATAAGGCCTTTTTAATTTGAAAATATGATTTAGAAATTAGGAACTCTCAAAACCTAGGGGTTGCAATAAGAACACATCCTCTTTTATTACACAATTTAAAAAGGCGTTCTTAACACCCATTTAAAAAAGCTTAAATCCCTTATAATAGGCAAAGGCTAATAGTACTCTAATGGCTTCCAATCTAGCTACCGGGGCAATGGTCTCCTCAAAATTAATCCCTTCTATTTGGTTGTACCCCTTAGCCACTAATCTTGCCTTATTCCTAACCACTACACCAGAATAATTCATTTTATTCTTAAAGACCCATTTGGTTCCAACTACACTTTGTCCCCTTGGTCTTTCTACAAGCTCCCAAACATCATTTCTAATAAATTAGTTTCTCCTCTTGTATGGCTAAGATCCAAAACTCATCAAAAAGGGCTTGGTTGATGTTGGTGGGTTCAGTCATTGAGATAAAGGCAGAGTGGCTCACTTCTTTCCTAAGTCCATGCCTAGTGCTAACACCTTCAAAGGGTTTCTTAAGATTAATTCTTTAGGATGACTTGAAAAATATCTTGAATCTCTAGGCAAGGTATGTGTTGGTTCAACCCTTTCCTCTAGATCTACATTTTCTACTCCTTGGGTAGTCTCACCTACTCCTTCAGTGTTTTGGGGCTCTACCCTCTTCTTTAAATTTTCAACTCTAGTGGAATTCTCTCAAACTTAATCTTCCTCCTCAACTCTAGACTTCTTAGGATCAGATTCATCAAACACTACATGAGTTGTCTCCTCCACCACCATTATCCTTTTATTAAACACACTAAATGATTTCCCACACTTAAATATCCTAAGAACACTCCTTTATTAGATTTTGGGTCAATTTTTTCTAAGTGTGAATTCTCATTATTATGAATGTAAACCTTACAACTAAAGATTTGGAGGTGGGAAACATTGGGTGTCGTACCCTTAAGGATCTCATATAGTTTGTTATCAAGTTTGGCTTGAACATTTATCCTATTCAACACATAACAAGATGTGTTTACCGCTTCAGCCAAAAAGTATTTTGGAAGTGAATACTCAGCAAGCATGCCTTTAGCAGCTTCAACTATGGCCCGGTTCTTTCTTTTAGCTACCCCGTTCTACTGAGGGGTCCTAAGAACGGAGAAGTTGTGATTAATCCCCTTATCCTCATAGAAGCCTCCAAATCTCTCATTTTCAAACTCTCCCCCATTGTCACTATGGATGGTCAAAATCTCACAACCTAGCTTTTTTAAAATCCAAGTGGAGAAGGATCTAAACTCATCAGAAGACTCACACTTATGTGACAGAAAATCTAATCCAAGTAAACCTCGAGTAGTGATCGATAATAAAAAAATCATAGAATTTCCCTCCTAAGCTGGCAGTGCTAATGGGTCCAAATAAATCCATGTAAAGGAAGCTAAGCATCTTAAAATTTTATTCACTTTTTCATAGTTAGTGAGTTCTCATCCTAAGGCATGTAAAGAGGTAATAATTTGAGTAAACCTTGTATACATTTTAAAAATTAATTCATAAGATTTTATATGAAAAAGTTTATTATCATGCAATAAAATATTCAATTGAGATTGCTTAACTTCATTTCTTTCTTCATAAGTAATACACAATCTATCAAAATTCTGTTTACTAGTAGCACAAGTCGAAACACGCATGTAGTCTTCATATTTTAAAGCACAGAAAAAAATAGTTCAAACATTTTGCATTATGTTGTGCTAAATCCCTATCATCAAAAGTCCATTCAGTAAAAGTAAGTTTAGTTTTATTGCCACTAATTTAATGTATAGGAGGTGAAATCCTTCTTTAACAAGCATCCACATGCGATGGTCAATTGATTGTAATAATATAGACATGCAAGTTTTCCAAAAATCTAAAGGAATATTATAAAACAAAGGTGGATGCGTAATAGAATATCCTTCCGCAGTATTATGATTACCAAAGTTAGCCATGGATCAAAATTCAAAAGTTTTCAAAAACTCATTTTTATGAACCTGGCTCTGATACCACTTGAAAGTTTGTTAGGGATGTTAAGCCCTTATGAACTAGTCCCAATGCTAACCAAGAGGGGGGTGAATTAGTATTTTAAAAAAAAATTCAATAAAAATGTAATCTTTAAACAAAAACGAAGATTCACCACAAAAATCAAAGTGCGGAAAATAAATACAAAAGCAGTAATAAAGAATAGAAATTTATAATGGTTCTGTCAACACGACCTACATCCACTCCTCGGAGGTGCCCTCTGAGTATTGTACTAAACTCAATGTCTCTCTTTTTTCCCCCACAGCAAGGTGGAGAAGCCTTTACCAACTTCCTTTCCACCAACCCAAGCGAGGCATAGAACCCAACTCCTTTTGCTTCCTGTAGAAGTAGGCAGAGAACCCAACTCCTTTAGTTTCCTCCTAAAGTAGGCAAAGAACCTTAATCAGATGTTCAAGTTTACCTCTCTAGAACCACTAAGGAACTATGGATGATGACTGGAGAAGATGATGATGGATCCTTGCTTGGAGCAACCTTTATGAACTCCCTCACAAACTCCCCCTCACAAGATCCTCTCTATCTCTCCCTTGCTCTCCCTCTCCACTTGGCTCTCTCAGGTCTTGGGTAGGATAAGAGCTCTTTAATAGAAGAGTTTCAGAATATCTCTTATTTTATACAAACCAACTTTATCATCCAGGATGATATATACATCGTCCTGGACGATCAGTATAAATTTTGCTCAATCAGCCCAAACGGTTTGGGATGATTAAATGATTTTTTTTCATATCTTCTTGGCTGATATAATATCATCCTATAAGATCAGTACAAATCCTTAAATATCATCCAAATAATTGCTTTGAAAGAGTGTCTAGAGGATAAAAAAATAGCTTGATCATCCAGGCCGATCTCACGATCATCCCGGATTATTAGTTTAAATCTGTGAAACTCGTCCAGAGCATCACCCAGAAGAGAAGCTGGCTGATGTCAATCATCCAAGAGATCATCCTGGACAATCCTGTATTTATCTTGGATGATGTGATAATTCAATCAAACCTTAATTACTTTTCGTAATTACCAGATTAATTTAGGTATAATTGTGCTGCATCATCCAGGATGATGTCATGGATGATTTACAAAAATAAAGAATACCTAAATAGTTATGGAATCTGATTCTTACTTATTTGAACCTATCATACTGGCTAATACAAATATCATCCAAGATTATGTACTTAATGACGGCTGCCTTAATCAGGTTGCCCTAATTAGGCTTTCTATTTTTAACAGATCGTCTAGGATGATGTTTGGATCATCCCGGACGATGTGATCAAAACAAAGAACTCTAACCAACATACAAAAATTTTCCCCTATATGTGTGTGCAATATTACTTAGCATCAGGAACCACATCATTTACAATAGACTCAAGAATGGAAAAAAATTACAAACTGACTCAGACCTAGTCTACTCAATCTTGAGCTTATTCAAATTCAAATCTTGATCTTGTCGACCTAAAATGTTAGTAGGCACGGCGGTCGTAGAGAGATAGAAGTGTTTGCTATCATCAAAATTCTAATCCATAAAATCAAATTTGCAACACAATTAGTTCCTTGCTAAAAAATGTCAGAACCATCTAGAACATTCTTTTGCATCTTCATTATTTCCAAAAGCTTGGGATCGGATCCTTGTTACCCCCATCCTATCACTCACGACCTACTACATAATGGCTCATCAAGATTTTAATATCGTTGTTCTTCTAATTTGATACATTTAAAATATAACAAACATTAGAGATCCCAGCCACAAAAGAAAGCTAAATCAAGATTTAAGACATATTATTGCTTATGTCCTTGAATCCAAGTATAACCTTTAGTATTCAAGAACACCTGATCACCTCCTTATTTTCTTCTCAAATAGATCCTTCCACATCCTTCACAGTACTCATCATTACCCTGTGCATAATGAGGCTGTGATAGAAGAGGAAGGACATATTATTGCTCCTACCTTATCCTCTAGTACTCCCTGATCGATCAATTTGTTTAGAGGTTTAACAAGTGGGAATGCAGAATTGATTCATATTTCATTTAGCATCAACAACAACATGATCAGGATGTAGCTCAATCTGAGACATATGTAGCCCATCAGCAGCTCCATGAACTGGATATGGCTTGGTTTAGGGAGCAATTTTCTTCTCTTCATCAATACTTTTAGTAGCCAACACCACCACCTCCACGTGATCAGGGTTCCTATTTATACTAGTCTATTATTATTTGTATCTGTATGTGTACTAGTTCCCTTTTCTATATTATGGTCTATTTAGAGTTCTTCCAATTTCCCTTTTTCTGATGCCAAAAAGGGGAGTAGTTATTGTGTTGTTTAATTTTTTTTAGTGGAATTTACTTTATTCTTCAACTATCATTTTTATGTCTTAATTTGTTTTCATTAATTAAAAATATAAAAAAAATCTTTCTCAATTTAAAAATTTTAACAACAACATTTTTCAACATAAAAAAGGGAGATTTTTGAAACTCTAGATCCAAATGGTAAGATTTTGATCTACATCATCCTGGATGATGTACGCAGTCATGCCTAAATTTATCCTATGATTATGGGAATAATTATGGTTAAATTGTTCAATCATTTCATACATGACTATCCATTTAGATTATAATGGACAATATATTATATTTTATAGGACAATCCCCTATCATCCAAGATGAGAAACCATAACTTTCATCTAATCATCCATGACTATCGCATGGGATGCCCTATCATCAGTACAAATAAAAATGTTTGTGGGATGATATGTAGATTGCCACCCATCATCCCATGTTGTACTGGATAATATATTTAGTATCATGAACTAATCATCCCGATCGATCACAAGATCATACTCAATGATCTATACAAATATTTGTATTGATCGTACATAGCAGAGGAGATCGTCCTGGCTGAAAGGGCTATTTTGCACTAATCATATAGGATGATTTATCGATAATCCTAGATGATTTGTTGCGTAGAATTGAAAATTTGGGCTTCTTTTAGAGTCTCTCTATTCAAGAAATTATATTACCCCTTGAGTTAATCCTTTTGTTATGGGGTTGATCCAAGAGGGAGCTTAGACAAGAAAGAGGGAGAGCTTGAAAGAGAGAGATCCTTATGAGGGGGAGTTTCTTGTGAGGGAATCATAAAGGTTGCTACAAGCAAGGTGTTCATCATCTTCTTTGATTTTCTCCACTAGTTCCTTGGTGTCTCTTGGAAGATCATCTTCAGCTCTAGATCCAGGTTCTCTGCCTACTCTAGGAGAGATTAAAAGGATTCCCAGGTTCTTTGTGTACTCTAGGAGGGAGTAAAAGGATTCAAGGTTCTCTACCTCCTTGTGTTGATGGAAAGATTTTGTAAAGGGTTCTCATCCTTTTTTTTTTTTTTTTTTTTGTGAAAATCAAATCAATTGCAAATACTAGAAAAAAAGATTATTACAAGCTACCACTCTCTAGAACTAGATTCCTCCTTTAACAAACTAGAAAATATAGGAGGAATGTTATTAGAAGAAAAATCATCCCATTAAAAATTACTAAAAAGGGCATAGTTAGAATATAGATTTGCTAACTTTTTACAACTTATATTAACTCAGTTAAACAAAACAAAATTCTTCTTCTTAAGGAAAAAAAGTTCATCTCTCCACTTGCCACCCTTTTTTTGCAAAAATTTTGATGACGTTGTGGTTGTCTCCTTTTATGCTAATAAGTTTGAAGCTTAACAACCAATTTTTTTTTATCTCGCCTATAAATTGAATTGCCATATGTTCTAGATGAGAAATGTCTCAATGAATACAATTATGTCCATATGCAAGAAGAAATCTCCCTTTATTGTCACAAACAACACCTCTCCAATTCTAGCTTTATATGATTGCAACAAGGATGCATCTACATTTATTTTGATTGAATCGAGAGGAGGAGGGTACCAACGATCGAACAATCTATTCAACTGATTAGTAACCCAGTGTCCAAATTTTCCTTCTAACATATATGAAATATAAGCATAACTTATAGAATTAGAAGCAATGAATATTGCACTATCATCCTTCCCTTAATATAAGAACCTTTTCCATGCTCTCCACATAAAATAAACTACATGACAATTAGTATTTATAATAAACCCATTGATTTTACTAAACTCTTCCATCCAACTCAAATAACCTTGAAATTATTCAAAACTAGGAAACCCAAATCCACATTTATTGAGATAATATATAACCTCCAACAACATAACACATTTAACTGTTATATGTTCCAAACCCTCTTTGGCTTTTCATCCCCTCGAATAACTAAACTCACCTTGAACTCATCTCTGTACAAAAACTGGAATGTAGGAATTGCTTTATTAAAATTGCGCCACCAAAACACCTCCACCCAAGGCCTTAGTTTAACATTCTTCAAGTAATTCCAATAAAAATAGTCCTAGTTCTCTTGAACCAAGGTCTTATAAGCAAGTGCTGAGATCGAACAACTAGAATTTTCATGAATCAACTCCAATTAATCTTCTTCCTGATTTTGATGAATATGAATCCCATAAATTAAGCTTATGACATCTTCCTCAAAAATATTTTTTAAATTTTAAATATTCCATTTGCCATTATTGCTAAGCTTATCAACTGTTTGATTATCATGTTCCAGAATAGACACAAAAGTTGGCCATTTAATCAAACATTTGTCTAATATCCATATATCATAAAAAATATCAGCTGAGCAGCCATTTCCAATCTTCCATCTAACTACAGGTTTAAGAAACATCTTACCATTGGATAAGATTTTGCAAGTAGATAAATCTCCTCTTCTAAAACCAATATCACCACAAAACAACCCATATTTAGCTCTCAAAACTTTGAACGGTAGAGAATTTTTGTCTTGAGTAACCTTCCATGCCAATTTGCCCTCAATGGACCAACCAAACTAACACTCAATTGAAGTCCACATGCACCCCCTCTAAACGGTTTACATAAATTGTTCTAGCACACATAATAAAGACCCAATTTCCCATCCTACTTATTCCAAATAAAGCTCTTATTCAACTTATCCCATTCGTTAAGAACTCCTTTAGGAACCAAGGAAAAATTATAATATAAGGTAGGAAGAGAGAGTAAAACTGATGTAATGCGGGTGAACTTCCCTGCCAAGAAAATGAATTTTCTTTTCCAAACATCAATTACCTTTAAAGCTTTCTCAGTGAGGAAGTAAAAATTAGCAGCCCCTAGCCTCCTCAATGCCACCTTCACACCAAGATAATTGAATTCCTTTACCACCTTAAAACCCTTAGTTCATTCTATGGATTTCCATTTCCTCTTCTTAACTTGTTTACAAAATAGAATAACTAATTTTCCCAAATTAATTCTGTGTCCTATCCAGCTATATAAATAAAAAAGATTAGTCTTAATTTTCTTCACCTTTTTGAGATTTGCTTCAGAAAAAATAATGATATCATCCACATATAATAAATACGAAATCCTTATCACATTTTGAGCAATCTTGATCCCCATAGATTTTTCTCTTTGTTTAAAAACATTTGAAAGAAGCCTGGAGCATAAAATGAAAAGAAAAGGAGAAAGTGGACATCCTTAATGGAATCCATTTCTTGCATGAATCTACCTGGAGATTCTACCACTTATCAACAAAGAGAACTTTGGATATTCAACACATTCCATAATGCAAGTAGAAAATTTCTGAGGAAAATTTAAGTACTCCAAAACATTCATTAAGGTTTCACAGCACATACTATCATATGCTCGATATTGATTTTAAAGGAAACTAGTCCTTCGGAAGATCTAGAAGTACTAAATTTTTGAAACACCTTCTAAGCCACAAGAATGTGATCCGCTAATGACCTGCCATTGATAAAAGCTGCTTGCTCCACTGATATTAACTTTTGAACCATAACCTTCATCATGTTTAACAATATCTTAGCCACCACTTTATATATTAATCTACACAAGCTAATATGCATATGTTGTCTCAGAACATCAGGATTAGAAACCTTAGGAATAAGTAGTAGTGATGTTTCTTTCCAGTCCACATTCATCTCTCCCAAATAGAAAAAAATGATTAATTGCATTCCAACAATCTTTTTTAATGATGCTCCAATCTGTTTTAATAAAGGAATAAGATATCCTAACATTACTTGGTGAAATGTTGCCCCTAGATTCCAACACAACTGGCTCAACTTCCTTTATAGTCAACTCCTTATTTAATAATTCCCTATCATTCTCATAAAGTGAACAAAGTGGTAGAGGCCAACCACTAAGAATACAATCTCTATCCTTCCATTTACCCTGTAAGAAATGTAAAACAACATCAATAATATGACTTTAGTCTTCCACCACCAAACATTCTCATCTTTAATTTTAAAAATCCAATTTGCAATTTTTATAGCAGATGGATAAGAACAGAAAAACCTAGAATTAGTATCTATCTTAGACATCCATTTTACCTTCATGCCTTGCTTCCACCATGTGTTCAAACGAGCCAGAATTAAATTTAACTTAGCAATAACTGATTTAAGTTTCAAGTTGTCCTCCTCAGAAAGCCAACTGACTTCCACCTCCATCAATTGTTGTTCCAAGATACTCTTTCTAAGTTCTTCCTTCTACTGGATATATTCCTTATGTTTAACTTTTCTCCAAAAAAACAAAGATTTCAAAGTTTTATGAAATTTACAATTTAGTAATTCCTCAAAGTTTCCTCCTATTCTCTTGCTCCAAGCCAATCTCATAATGCTAACTTATGTTGGATAAGAAGCCCATACTTCCTCAAACCTTATAATTCTATCATTTGTAAATTTATTTTCCATGAAATATAATAAAAGACGACAATGGTCTGATGCCAGTCTAGGAAAATGTCTCAAAACCAACTGAGCTGAGTTCATAGCTGATGGATTAACAAAACACCTATCTAACCTTTCCAATATATGAGCTCCACCAACCTTGTTGTTGAACCAAGTAAATTTTTGTCCAATAACTCCCACCTGATGAAGATCATTATTTACCAAGAATGACCTCATCTCTTTGGACGCCTGAGAGAACCAAAAGGCCTTACCTCCTCTTTATCTTCTTTTGACAAGATGCAGTTGAAATCCCCTCCAACAGCCGTAGGTATATTATTAGAAGAAAAAGCTTCCAACTTTTCCCAAAGGACCCTCCTTTAAACCACCTCCTTACAACCATAAATACTGGCTATCCTCCAAATAACTCTATTAATAACTTCAAGCTCTCCTTTTACCACTTGTTAGAAGAGTCTAGTGTAGAATAGAAGTTACTTTAGATTTCCAAAGCACAAGAATCTCCTAATATAAGTCATCTTTAGGAACTTCAAAGAAATTCCAATAATCTCCAATAAGGAGATTAACCTTCATCCTTCTAAAAGGAGAAATTTTAGTTTCCAACAACCCCACAAAAAACACATTATGATCTTTTACTACTTCTTTTAGATATGGAGAAGCTTTCTTCTTTCTAGCTCCTCTACAATTCAAAAAAATGATCGAAGCCATTAATGAATAAAAGGGGAAGTGTTTCCCACCTTATCTTTTCCTTCACCATCAATCTTCCTTCCTCTAGGAACCAACTTAATAGGACCAAGTCCTCTAAATTACTTAGAATGCTTTAGTTTAGTAGTAGCATAACTTCCTTCTTTAGATTCCCCTACAGACTTGACATCTGGAGCATGTTCAATTAGAGAGAAATCCTCATTCTTCCCATCAATTAAGAATCCAGAGAGGTCCTCCTCCACCTCCCCTGTAGCATCAGGAACCGTTCCGTCTCCTGCATCAGTTGCAAAAATAATCTCACCTTGCTCCACCAAATCCTTAAGAATCACAAACTTGTTTCCCCCTTTATGAATAGAATTCTTATCCCCAGCAATATCCATCTTCAAATTGGTGTTAACATCCTATTTAGAACCCATTCTATTCTAAGACTTACTACTCTCCAAAGCTTCTTTCTTAAAAATAGTAGCTTTAGCAGCTTCCTTATAATCCTTGCTATCAACATTCTTCCACCCAACATTTCTCCCATGGAAGTTAGCAACCCTTGAAACCATCCTCCCATAACTTACATTAATACATGGCCCATAGCCATTACCTTCATCCTTAGAGGACTCAACCACATTCCCTACCAAGTTTTTTATAGAGATCTCATTACTATATTCCTTCATAATCCACTCCACATCCAACCCTTCCTGAACAACCCCAAAAATCTTCTCTGGGCAGCAACTCATGTCGTGCCCAATCTTATCATAATGAAAACTGAGATTTGGAATACTCTTGTATTCAATTTTTTAAAAGAACCTCCTTAAGTTTCCTTCTATCCAAACACAAAGAGTTAATGATTCTTCTAAATGAATATTAACACAAATCCTAGCAAACTCTCTCCTACTCCATTGGACCATATTTTCATCAATTAAATATGGCTTACCTATTTTAGAATAAATTCTATAAACATTTGTAGCATCCCATCATTGCAATGGAAAATTTGGCATTCTTATTAATATTGTAGTAGATAAACCCTTCAAAGAATTATGGGAGAAAGCCGGCGACCATCTATCTACACCAATGATGTTCCGTTTAACATACCAAGGCCCATTAGCAAGCACCAAATCCACCAAATCCTCATCATCAAAAGCACACAAAGTTCAACCCTTACCAAGCCAGGTAAGATTAATTTACCCAATTGAGACCATTATCTCCTTAGATCAGTGTTTATAACATACTGAGGAATGTTGTCTTTGAAGACTTTAACCCTCAGGGCATTCTGTATCTTTTTAGTGTTTTCCAAAATGTTCTTCTCACACAACTTGATAGCCACACCATCTTCCAATAAGCAGTTATCGAAATCCAATTCAGCAATCCTTCTATGAGACTTCTTATGCCACACATTCCACAAGCCTTTTCCCACCAATTCATTCACTATTGTTTCCTCAGCTCCCTCCTCCTCAGGATTATATGAATTCCTTTCTCCAGAGACACATTATCGAAGCAACTCCATATCTCCCACAAAATTCAAATCATCATTACTTTCAGGGATTGGGATATCTAGAACATCTCCATTAGGTTTCCCCATATCACCAATAGCCTCAATTCCTGTGATAAACCGTAGATAAAGCTACAGTGTTAAATTTCTGGTATTCCATCTTATTTGGCATTTCTTCACAAACCATCACACTCTTCCCTTTTCCATACACCGGAATAGAACTTCTAACATTTAACAGAACTCCTTCATTTATTGTCAGAGATTTACCAAAGTTTGAACTAATCCAACCTCCATTAACAATAAACCATGAAAAAATGCTCAAAGCATCTCCTCCAAAAGCAGGCGGAGAATTGTTAAGAAAGGAATGTTGTTAAACCACCGTAGCATCAGACTTGGATCGTTGATCTCCCCATGGGCCAAAACTCGATGAGGATCGACGATCATCCACCTTCATCAAAATATCTTGAATCCCACCAAATTAAATTTAGAAAACATCTACTCTCTCTTTCTAGAATCTAAATGTTTTTCTCTCTAGACTTGGCAACCAAAATTTTTAGGGAAAAAATCACTTCAGTTTAGCGCAATACTTGGAGAGGGAGTCTCCATAGAGTGGACGTAGGTTAGATTTGACTGAACCACTATAAAATTTGGTGTGTTCTCTTTTAATACTTTCACCACATTTTATTTTTGCACTTTTTTGTGATTTGTTTTGTGATTGAAAAATCTGATTGTATTATTATCATAAAAATTATTTTTTGTCCATATCAAGGGTTATTGTTTTATTTTAAATTATTTAAAAATGTCAAAGAGTTTTTCTATTTGTTTAAGATTTTTTAAAACTACAAATTCACCACACTCTTGTTTAGCCTCAGGCTAATTTAGGGTTTAACACCCTCACAAACTTTCACATATAAAAATGGGGTGAGGGTCATTTTCGGTGCCAATGTTAACTTCTCTCATTTCATCAACTATTGATTTAATCTCTTCCTCAAATTTAGGGGGTGCATCTTGAACTTTATGTTCATCAGGATTATCTAAAGACTCCAAAAAGAGTCTGTCAAGGGAATCACTACTTAAGCAAGGAAAATTAGAAATTCAAGATGATAAGTTATGATTAAGTAGTATTCTTCCTCATGAAATGAACTAATATAACCAAAACTAATTCCACTTTTAAAATTCTTCTTTATTTTCATTCACCAAATGTTTATGTGATATCTAGCTTGACCCTTAATCCATCGATGTTGTATGGAACCTTTGGAGAAATAATTCTTTACATAGATAGTAAATTAACAAAAAGGTAATTTCAATAATTCATTAAAATCAGCCTCCTTGAGGGTTACATCACTTTTATCCCTTGAGGAGGAGGAGCAAGGAAAATTTCTTGGACTTGCTTTACTTCATTTTCTAAATTAGGAAAATCCTTAATCACTAACCCTACAACACTATCTATAGACATTTGGATTAAGATTAAGGCCTCGATTCTCCTATAGAGCTTTTCATACATGGTCAATTAAGGTCATCACTTAGAACTTTTGAAACATCAACCACTGGGTCAATATCCTACTCTAAAGTGATATTAAACTTTTGAGGAGGTTTAATTTTCTAAAAATTAAAAAGAATTGTAGCACCTATTTTTTTGGTTCCTCCTTGAAACTTAATTTCAGATCAATATATAAAGGGGTTGTTCTTCTTTCAAATGAAGCATGGCCTCGAACACATGCACTTTGGGTCGTCCTCCCACCTCTTTGAGGTAACATCTATAGAGGACTAAGGACCACAACCTCAAGGTCATCTTTGATACATGATTCTTATATTTCTTTATCTTTTTCTTTCTATTCTTCTATTCCATTTAATCATTTTGATTCTTGATTCTGAGTGGAGCTTTGCTCACTTTTTTTCTCCTCAATCTTGATCTCAATGCTGGAACTAGAAGAGGACCCTCTTGTAACATAGTATGCAGCATCCACATTGATTCTTGAATAGAGAATGGTTGCAAATCACCCTTAATTACATATTCAATGTCATCTTGTTGGTACTTAATGTAATTATATAGGGTAGATGGAACAATCCTATGTTCCTGGATCCAATGCCTTCCTAAAACCATGTTGAAGGATGTAGTTGAATTAATGATATGAAATTTTGCTTCAGTTTTGAGTTATTCAATTTCCAATAAAAGGGTAATCAAATCTAAAACTCTCTCACCTTTTTTGTTTAACACATATAGCACCAACTTGTTAGTGGTAAGATTACTAGAATAAACTTTAAGATATGCAATGCTTTTTACATTTATAATGTTGATCGAATCACATGAATAAAAAAGGACTCTTAATAACTTGAAGTTCCCAACATTTATAGCAATATAAAGAGTGTGGTTATGGTAAATAGTACCCAAAAGTAGGCCTTCATCTGAAAAGATTAATTATAGGATTTCTTTGAAGTAGAGGGCTTCATCTTTGGAGGTTAAAGGTAGTTGAGCCAGGAAAATCTTATGATCAAGAAATGCTTTGATTAAAGGTTTTCTCATTTCTTTTGATAGGATGAGAGCATCATAGATGCTCAACTTAGTTGGCAACTTCCTAAGGTGAGCCAAAACATTTTAATCAACCTTGGGGACTTCGATATCGGGACCCAGAAGAGTGGAAGGAAGATTGGATTGTTGAATGGGGACTTAAATCAGATCGTTCGAGACAACTTGTTTAATTTTATCGTTAGGGACATGCCTAGAGGGTAAGAATTTTCCTCCAAGAAGTTATACCTGCCTGACACTTTTAGGAGGGCAAATAACACCTGAGTCTATACTCTCCATAAGCGTCGAATCATAATTTTCTGAGTGGGTATTAGAATTTGAATGATATATTATGATACAACTCCCCTAGAATTTAATTTCCATAAGGTCACTATCTGATACAATCTCAAGTTTGATGTCCCCTTTAGAGGTCAAATTTGAAAGGTCAAGTTTTTGGGCATTTGGATTTATCTCAATAGAATTTTGAAACTCTTTGAAAGAGTTATCAATTTGTATTTTCTTTTTATGGCTAATCATCAAAATTTGCATAGAATTTTGCTTTTTATGAAATATGCTTTTCCTTTGATGGGGCAAAGTAAAAGTCAGATAATAGAAGTGGGAATGATGCTTTTATGCCTCCATCCACCGCTCAAATACATATCTCATTAATATTTTTCCGCTCTACAAAATTTTCACTATTTCTTTTTTATTTAATATAGTAGTCCTTACAACTACTGGAGAGAAAAGTAGCTCAACATCCTCCTATGAAGCCTCTAGGTCAACCTCCTAGATTAAGCCCTAGGATCTTTTTTACAGCTATTGAGAAAAATGAAAAGACTTGTTAATTAACCTTTTAAGTACCTCGGATAAAGCTATATTCCATCCAAACTTAATAAAAAGAGAATAGTTAAAAATTTTATCAAATTTTTTTTTGACTCGCCCTTATTCTAGATAGACCAAATACTCCTTGGGAATGATGATATTACCATGCTTGATGTTCTTCTAAAGCCAGTATCTAAAAATAATATGATCTTCAATCACGTGGCTGACCATACAATGGTAAGGATTATAATTGGTATCATCCTTTTTCTTTATATATTTTGGTCACCTAGCCACTAGAAACTTGAAGTTTAATTCCTTTAAAATACTTTTAAAGATTTTCCATATTACTTTCTTTTTAAAAAGATAAGATTTTGATAATCTCTCTCTAAAAAGGATGAAAGAGTGATCTCAAACAGGTTGTGAGGTCACTTGGAATGGTTGCTCCTGAGTTGACTATGGTGGAGGATTTCTAGGCTAGCAGGTTACTAGCCACTTTCCCTTATGAATTACTTACACTGGGACTATTTTCATTTTGAAGGACTTCACCATCTTTGTAGCTCTCTTGTCTTTTAGAAGATCCTTCAAGATTGTCATCAAAAGATCATCTTCCTTAAGATTTCTTTCCTTATTTAGAACTTTCCTTGTGAAACCCTTCAGAATAAAAGTAATAAGCTCATGGATATTCTTTAGAAGAATCTCCAATGCATATTGCTTTTACAACTAGGGTTCACACTTCATTAGGAGGTTTCACCACCTCAAGATGTAATTGACTAGAGACTCTGCTAATTTTTTTCTTTTTAACAACAAGATTGACCAAAGTTGTGCATTATTGTGCTCCTAAAAATCTATTTAAGAATATAATTTTTAGATCATTGAATGTTTTCATAGAATCATTAGGTAGATGTGTACCAATCAAAAGCTATACTACAAAAACTAAACTCTGTGGTTGAAAAACATTTTTCTACTAACTTTAAAAGAAAATTTTATTTCGGTTCAACTTTATTATTAAGAGGGTTTAAAATTTTAAAAACTACCAATTCACCCCCCTCTTGGTAGCCTTGGGACATTTACTTAGGCTTAACAACCTAATTACTGGACTCAACAAACATTACTACTTCTTACTCGAAATTAGACTAGATCCAGGCTCAAGTTTTTAATTTTGGTGAAAATTTTAAAGGATGGTGGCACAAAGCCCTTCAGATAAGAAAATACATCATATTATTTTGGGTAAGGCCTACCCTTTTGAATAGATGCAATTCCTTGGGAATGAACTAAGCCCTCCCTTACCTAGCCCTCAATCATTTGTTTGATATCTTTTTGGGCCGGTACTGAAGGGATTGAGGAAACTATCAAAACTTTTGGTTGAAGTAGGGGAATTGACAGAATTGGTTACTAGACTAGAGGGAATATTGGAACTGACTTGAGGATCTTAGAGCTAGATTCTAGCTTCCTGGCTTGGTCATTGACTTCTTGGATGATTGGTTATTATTATTTTAATATGGATTATTATGACTTGTCCAAATGCTCCTACATTTTCTTGACCTGTAACAACATGTCTGTGACTTAAGCCTCTAGGTTTTTAATATGTTGATCATCATCCCTATCCCTTACAAATATGTTTGAATCTAAATTAATAGCTGCTGAGCTTTCTTCCTATCTAGAAGGGTGTTTACTTAGATCAGTTTCTTTTGCTAGTACCTTGGTCTCAACCATTCAGACATTACTAGTTACCACTTCCTCTTCAATCAACAAATCATCAAACTCTAGATCAAATGATTCTTCAACTTACTTCTTCCTCAAGATATTCTTAATCTCCTATAACAACATCATCAATCGGGTGGTCCCTTATTTCTTCAGGGTAATAGGTAAGTAGCCTTTGTAATCCATCATATCATAAAACTCCTTATCTTGTAACTTGAAAATGATAGCTCGTAGCTTAAGATTATCAACTGTCAGGGGATCCACCATTAATTTCTTAATCATTTATTGGATCATAACCTATCCTTTGATTGACTGAGGATCAGTAATCCAAATGGTGGCATCTTTGACAAGGTGAGGGACATCTACCTTAAGAGAATGTCTAGACATGCACTAAGATATCAATTGAGGTATTAACTTGGTCAATAACTAGAACATCAATCGAATCGATAACTCGAACATCAACTGGACATCATTTTAATAAATTAGGGTCCAAAAAATACTGATTGTTATATATGATAGCTTGGATGAAAACTGAGGTGGCTAAATTGAGGGTGGAGAAGCATCAATTATATTGATCTTCTTAGGGATATACTTTCTTGTTGGAGACATGGACCCTAATTATCCCTTTAATTATCGCTAGCATCAATTATACCTTTAATTTCAAAATCCTCCTTGGTTTTCACCACTATTGAGGTCAGCTTTACAAATTTTAGAGAGGGGACCAAAGGCCTACAAGTAGAATGGTGGTCCTTTCTAGGTCCATTAAATACAATACCCTCCATTTTAGATGATGTGGCACCCAGTGGTAACCATCTACCAACACACAAAAGTCGTTAGTTATCATACAAACCTCTTATTTCTTCTAACAGGCTGGGGAGTCAAATTTTTTGCTTCAAATTTCTCCTCCTTCAAAACTTCTTTCTCAAAGTGGTGAGAGATGACTCCTTTTATGTGCTTGACATATTCTTCCTTTGTGTAACCCGCTTGGGCAGTACAAGTGTGAATTATGTTTCTAAGTGTTATTTCCCTTTGGAGTTATTTTTTTGAAGAGTCTTCTTGGTCGAGTAGTCTACCGGGCATGGCGGTTAACTAGCCATCTTAATTTCCCACTACTCCTCCAAAACAACAACTAGAGGCTTAACTTCAACAACATTCCTCAATTTTGTAATCTTCTTGTCGGCCCTTCTTAAATAGTTCTTCCTTTAATTTTACTAGTAAACGGGATTGTTGAACTTGATCCTTCATCAAAAATAGATTTTACATCAGCAGCCAAAAGAAGATCATTTTACACTCCTTCATAAACATTAGTTTTATGGGATTCATCCCCTTACCCCAGAACTAATTCCAACATAAGGATTTCTAACTTAGCAACGTTCAAGTCGACTAGATTCTCTCCTTTCATTGAAAGCTGAATACTTTAAAATCCCAAACCAAACTAAATTATGCTCTCAAAATCCATCTCTTTGTAGGATAAACCTTTCTTAAAAGTGAAAAATCAACGTGTAGACCATTTAATTGAATTTTAGTTTCTGGAATTGAGAAAAGAATTGTAATTAAGTATTTTTTAAAAAAAATTTTGAAATTCATAATAGACCATGTATACTATCTCATATGTCAAGTTATAAGACTTATAGCCCAACATATTATGATAAAATACAAGGTTAGTTATGGTGTAGAAAAGGTTCAAATTTTCACTATAATGCTAAACTACATGGGAGTGTTGTAGGGTAGCATTTGATAGTTTAAATTCAAGACTATTTTTTGGAAAAAAAAATTATCTTAAAGTAAACATGAATTTTCATAAGATTTTGGAATACGAAATATTGATTTTTCACTCAACCTAAAGGCTTACAGAATTGGCAACAAAATTTGAGAGAGTTGTTCGCTTGACTCTTACACTTAATTAATTAGTTTACATGAGGAATGTCAAAGCTAGAAGTTTGAAAGATTTAAGTTCTTGGAAATAAGATCAATAGGACTACTCATAATTTTGAAACATAACATATCGTGTTGGACTCAATAATGAAGGTTCATAAAATTTAGATGGAGATTTCAAAAGTTTAACTTGACATTATTGCGCTGCTAGTTAATTTAGGGGTAGAAGGCCAAAGTTCAATTTTTGGACAGAGGTTTTACCTCTCTCTTTTTTTTTTTTTTTTTTTTTTTTTTAGTTTTTAATGTTGGCTATGATCCCTTAAAGGATAAATGTGTACAAATGCCAATAGAAACAAAGTCTATTAAGATTATCAATGAAATAAAGTTTTGCCATTATTAGAGATGGAGAGAGAGATTTAGACCTACCAGGAGTGCCATTATTTATTTTCATTTGAAAAGGAAATTTGCCTTGCAAGGTGCAATATAAATATAAATTAAATTTCTTTGGGAAACTTAAGAAGTAAATTTGAATTCAAATCTAGATTCAAATAGACCAATAGGGATTATACATCACCTCAAAAATAAGAGAAAAAATCTCCTAAAGGATTTAGACCCAGAATTATAGATATCTCGTGAATGTCTTAACCTGATTTAAGAGTAAGTACATATGCCCCTAGAGAGTCTGGATGAAGTTCAATCAAATATCTGACGATGATAAACAAGAAGAGTGATCATTAATTTCATACTCATATTTATTTTAGTGAATGATGTATCTCCCTGAGGTGAGAAAATATCATCCATTAGCAATTATTTGATTATAACAATGATGATCATTATAAATTTGATTTTGAAAAAAAATATATTAATTGAGTATTAAAAAATTGACATGGGTTCTAAACCTTCTACGAGCATAAGCCCTCATAGTTATACACATTGTAGGAAATTGGAGTCTCTTATAAATACTCTCAATTAAAATAACGAAAAAAATTGTTTCTAAAGATTTTCTAATAGTAGTGTCAAAGGAAGGGAGTTTGGAATTTCTGTTGAGAGAGTTGCTACTTAGTTTTTGCATGTTTTATATATTCTTGCAACTTGTTATTTTGATGATTCCAAATATTTTTGCATTGATTATTAATTTCTCCTAACACATTTTGGAAGAAGTGTTTTTGTCTCTTATGTGTACTAATATTTAAGGAAAATCATACTCCATATTATTGAAGACTTCAAATCAAGACCTGATTATAATATTTTGTAACTTGGAGTCTGTATTTTGTTCATTTTGATTCAGAGAGAGTGTGATTATAATTGAGTAACTTAGCATACACACACTGGGGAAGATCTTTCAAAGTCAAAAATTTTAAAATACTGATTGTATAAGAAGAACTATGTTCGTACAGGATAATTAGGTCAGTTATATTCTTGAAAGAGCAATGGAACGAACAGAACGGGTGAAAATTTTTTCTAAGTTCTAATCATCCAGACAATTTTACCCTGTTCGTCTCAAGATGATGTTCTCTGTACTCATGATTTGAACTAATCCTCCAGACAATTTTATTGTGTTCATCCCAGGATGATGTTCTATGGACTCATGCTTTGAACTAATCGTCCAGACGATTTTACCCTGTTTGTCCCAAGACGGTGTTATCTGGACTCATGCTTTGAACTAATTGTCTAGATGATTTTATGCTATTCATCCCAGGATGATGTTCTCTGGACTCATGCTTTGGTCCCAGGATAATTTCCTCTGTTCCTTAAAACATATGGATCGTCCTACAGTTTCGTTCCAATGAAGCTTGGAAATAATTGTTCATACCGGACGAACTATGTTCGTACAGGATGATGATCGGGTATGAAGGCAATCATACCAATACACATTGAGTTCGTACGTAATAGTTTTTACATTATTCGTATGTATGAAATTCGATCGTATGGGACAATCGAGTACGTACTTATTTGAAAAATTGCAGTTTTTGGATGGATTTTCATGTCTTTCTTTTAAAACATCCACTTAAAACTATCTTGTAATATTTTTGTCTACTAGTCTTCGTGCAAACTGAAGGGATATTGAAGGAGAGAGTGTGAGAGAGTGTTTGAAGGAGGATTCTTACTACTGGAGCATGAAGGGTTCACTTGGTACTCAAAGGTAATGATCTTCATTTGTGAATTGTGATTACTTCAGTCTTTTCTCTTATCCTTCCAGATTTCCCATGAAAAGATCTTTTCAAGAAGATTCGATTCTCTGTCCACTCTTAGAGAAGTGTGAAAGGATGAAGGGTTCTCTGACTACACTTGGAGAAGTGTGAAAGGATGAAGGTTCTCTACCTACACTTGGAGAGTGTGAACAGCGGAAGATTCTCTACCTACACTTAGAGAGTATGAATAGTGGGAGCTACTCTGCCTACACTTCAAGGGTGTAAAAGGATGATGGTTCTCTTCCGCACATGATAGTTGTGGAAGATAGTTTTTGTGAAGGCTTCTCCGCCTTGCTGTGGGGGAAAAAGGAGAGACACTAAGTGGTAACAATGTAATACCTGAAGTGGGAGACTTCAGGGAGTGGATATAGGTCATGTTTGACTGAACCACTATAAATCTTGTGTATTTTATTTTTTTCTTTTTTTACTTTACTTATTTTATTGATCTGGGGTTGAAAAATCATTTTTAAAATTTTACTATAAGTTTTTATCGGTTTAAAAATAAGAGGAATTCTTTGAATTACCAATTGACCTCCCCTCTTGGTTAGCCGCTAGGATATAAGCTTATGTCTAACAACTAATTCATACTTAACATGTTTCAACAAGTGGTATTAGAGATTAGTTTCAAAATCATATGTTTTGACTACGTTTTGATTAATGACCATGGCTACATTTGAAACTGAAACACACTTGAAGGTCAGTCTATAACTAGTTCTCCATTGTTCGATAATATTCCTTTTGATTTTTGGAAAACATGTATGTCTACATTTTTACAGTCACTTGATTACCATATGTGGATCTTAGTTCTGAAGGGCATATAAAACCAACTAGATTAGTTTACGGAGTTAGAGGTGAAACACCTTTGTGGACTGGACAATAGAAGAACATGACTTAGCACAACTTAATGCTAAATGCTTGAATAATTTCTTTTGTGCTCTTAAATCTAAAGATTACATGTAGGTTTCCACTTGCAAGAGTGGAAAGGACATATGGCATAGACTTTGTATAACTTATAAGGAGACTAATGAAGTTAAATAATTTACACTTAATATCTTGTTGCATGACTATGAACTATTTTGCATGAAACCCAATGAATCCATTTCTAACATGTACACAAGATTCACACAAATAGTCACCTCTTTATATGTATTAGGTAGGAAACTAACGAATAAAGAAATGGTTAATAAAATACTTTATTATTTACCTACTACTTATGATGCTAAAATAACTACGACTACAAAGTCTAAAGATTTAAAAATTTACTCTATTAACAATCTTCTTGGATCAATAATTACTTACGAGCAAGGGGTGAGTCAAAGAAAGATTGATGCAAGTCAACCACAAAGGGAGAAGAACATAGCACTGAAAGTGGAGGAGTCAGAAAGTGATCTCTCATAACTAGAGGATGAAGATGACATCGCACTGATGACTAGACATTTCAGAAGCTTTCTAAAGAGGAAGCAAAAGAAATGCCAGCAATGGAATCGACATAAATTTAATAGAAATATCTAGGTTTCACAAGATGTTATTTGCTATGAGTGCAGGAAACCTGGACATATGAAGTCAGACTGCCCAAAACTTAAAGCCACTCCAAGCGATGAGAATGTAGCGGAGAAACCAAATGTGAAGAAGGGCAAGAAGAAATTCGAAAGAGTTTTCTATGCGGACTCAGTTTCAGACTCATCAGAGACTAAAAAGGATAAGGAAGTCACCAATATGTGCTTAATGTCCAAAAAACATAATCAGTCAAAACAAGAGGAGGTATGTGACTTGACTTACAATGAATTTTTAAAAGTCTCAAAATGTATACATGTTGCATATATAAAGTTAAAGAAAATGAATGCTAGTCTGAACTTAAAATTTTAGGAACTACAAAGAGAATAAGATATCCTTAGGAAAGATCAGTCTTTAATTGATAAGAACCACATGAAATTGCTTGATGAGTTTGAAGATTTGAATAAGAACCATTCAAATTTAAAATCATCCTATGTAGAACTTCAAAAAGAAATAAAAAATAATAAGGATGAATTTGAGAGAAAAATGTATCGAATAAATTATAAAATTTATATCTTAGAAGATATGAATTCTTTTTATAAATTAAAGATAAAAGCTCTCAAGGATAATAGGATACCACGAAGAGTTGAATATTTCACAAATCCTATTTTGTATCCTAAATTTATGCAATCAATAAATAGGCGAAGAAACTATAGAAAATTAAGAAACTCATTTCGATGAGTCAAATGTTATAATTGTGGATTGTTTGGACATATAGCACACACCTGTATATTAAAGAAGAAAACCTATTTGTTGTGGAGACCTAAGATGCATAAACTTAGACATATCATACATGCATCTGTTTATAATTTACAAAAAAGGTGAACCTAAACTTGTTTGGGATTCCAGGTTTGATGTTTTTGTAGGATTACTCTACCACAAGGACTCATGAGAGCATGTGGTTCCTGGATAGCGATTGCTCAAAGCATATGACTGGAGATACTGCATAATTCATATCGCTGGAAGCCAGGAGTGGAGGCAAGGTTACACTTAGAGATAACACCACAAGGAAGGTGGTATGGTCAGGTATGATTAGAAATCTTAAAACTTTTTTATAGAAAATATTTTGTTGGTAGAAGGCTTAAAGTATAATCTTCAAAGTATTAGTCAGTTATGTGATAAAGGTTATTGTGTAAAATTTTTTCCTACAAGTTGCATATTAAGCCTAATTGGTAATGATGTTTTGAATGGTATACGGGTAAACAATGTGTATATGCTGGACTTGAATTGCATTAAAACTCCTACAAATTTTTGTTTAAAAACTATTTTTGATGAGTCATGGCTTTGGCATATGAGACATTATCACTCAAGCATGCAAAACCTTAGGACGATTACCCAAAAGAACTTGGTGAGAGGTATACCAAAACTAGACTTTACTAAGGATCACCTTTGCGATGCATGTCAATTAGGAAAATAGGTGAAGTCCTCATTTTAGTCCAATAAGGATCTTAGAACTAGTAAACCATTAGCGATTTTACATATGGATCTTTTTGGACCAGTTGGAACTGTAAGTCTAGGAGGGAAGATATACGGATTTGTGATTGTGGATGATTTTTCTAGATTCACATGGGTTAGATTTCTATATCGTAAGAGTGAATCATTTGAAGAATTTAGAAATTTTTTGGCTTTGATTCAAAGAAAACTAAGATGTGAGATTATGACAATTCAAAGTGATCATGGAGGAGAATTTGAGAATAAAAAATTTGAGGATTTTTGTAAAGAGGAAGGAATTGATCACAATTTTTCTACACCTATAACCCTCAGCAGAATGGGATAGTTGAAAGAAAAAATATAACATTAATAGATGCCGATCGAGCCATATTGGCAAAATATTCATTTCCTAAATATTTTTGGGCTGAGGCGTTTAGCACAGTATGTTATGTTCTGAATAGGGTGAATGTTAGATCAAATTTAAATAAAACATCCTATGATTCACTAAAGGGAAGAACACCTAATTTGTCTCATTTGCATATTTCTAGATATAAGGTGTTCAAACATAATAATGAAAAATCTTCCTTAAGAAAATTTGATCCAAAATCAGATGAAGGAATTTTTATAGGATACTCAAGTGTTGGAAAATCTTATAGAGTATTCAATAAAAGAACTTTGGTAATTGAGGAGACCATACATATTATATTTGATTAATCTGGAATTTTGGAAGAGGCAATTATTGAAGAGGATGAGGTAGAGATTAACTCCCAAAAGATTGAGAAAATAAATTTGAAAGAAAATTTGGAAATAGTAAATCTGGTTCCTAGAGATTTGAGATTTTCTAAAAATCACCCAAAGGAATTGATTATAGGTGAACCTAGTGAGGGTTAGGACTAGGCATGGACTGAATAAAGAAGTTAATCATTCAGCTTTTATGTCAATGATAGAATTCACAAATATTGATCAAACACTTTTGGGTGAATTTTGGATATTGGCTATGCAAGAAGAATTAAGTCAATTTGTAAGAAATGAAGTTTGGGAAAGTCATGTGTTTGCTCGTAGATCGTATTTCATCCTTAACTGTCAAATGCGGATTTTGAAGTGGACGCCATTTTTTGATGTTAAAGAAGAATATCCTATTGTGCCGATATGGATTTCCTTCCCTAATCTTAGACTTCATTTTTTTAATTACAAAGTGTTGTTTGCTTTGGGTTCTATTTTTGGTACTCCTTAGCAGACGGACCAAGCGACTGCATCTAGAACTAGGCCTTCTTTGGCAAGGATTTTAGTTGAGGTTGATATCACTAAGAAGCATGCTAAGGAAGTTTGGGTTGGTTCTAAGACATTTGGATACTTACAAAAGGTTGATTTTGAAAAGGTTCCTGATTTTTGTAATCACTGCAAAGTTCACGGTCATGCCGTGTCGGATTGTTTTAAATTACACCCGAAGCTAAAGAAGGGTTCCAGCAACTCCAATGGCATGGGGGGAATTTCGGATACAACTAATGAAAATTTAAAAATTTTGTCTCATGGAACACAAGATGAAAGTAATTCCATTGTTGAGAAGGCTGGTAACCTTCCTATCAATCATTCGGATGGTTTGGTTGTGCTTGAGAATTGTCCTTGCTCGCTATTATTAGAAAAATTAAACAATTACTTGCAAACCTGAATTACACTATAGTCCATGTATATCATGAAGGAAATGCTTGTACTGACTAGTTGGCCAAATTGGGGTGTCATCTGGTGGCTGTTCAAGAGTTTGGGGATGTTAAAACTTGTTAAATATGAACTAGGTTGTTAGACCTAAGATTATGTCCCAGCGGCTAACCAAGAGGAGGGGTGAATTGGTGATTTAAAAATTTTCCTTTTATAATTTTAAACCTATTCAAACTTTTTAATAAAAATTTTCGAAAAAATTTTTCAACCACAGATCAAACAGAAACAGTAAAGTAAAAAAGCAGCAGAAAAATAAAAATGCATAAGATTTATAGTGGTTCGGTCAAACACGTCCTACATCCACTCCCTGAAGTCTCCCACTTCAGGTATTGCACTATTACCACTTAGTGTCTCTCCTTTTGCCCCCATAGTAAGGCGAAGAAGCCTTTACAAAAACTCTCTTCCACAACTACCAGGTGTGGCAGAGAAACATTGTCCTTTTACACCTTCCAAGTGTAGGCAGAGTACCTTCCGCTGTTCACACTCTCCAAGTGTAGGCAGAGAATCTTCTCGTTGTTCACACTCTCCAAGTGTAGGTAGAGAACCCTTCGTCCTTTCACACTACTCCAAGTGTAGGCAGAGAACCCTCCCTCTATTCACACTCCTTGAGTGTCGGTAGAGAACCGGATCTCTTTGACAATATCTTCTCACAAAAAATCTGGAAGGACGAGAGAAAAGAGTGAAGTAATCACAATTTACAAATGAAGATCCTTACCTTTGAGTACCAAGTGAACCCTTCACGCTCCAGTTGTAAGAAATCTCCTTCAAACACTCTCTCACACTCTCTCATTCAATCTCTCTTCAGTTTGCACGAAGACCAGTGGACAAAGAGATTACAATACAATTTTAAGTGAACCTTTTATAAGAAAGACACGAAAAACCATTCAAAAACTATAATTTTCAAATCTGTGCAAACTAGATCGTCTCGTATGATCGAAATTTATACGTTCGAATAGTGTAAAAACTATTGCGTATAAACTCCATATGCATTGGTATGAAATGACTTCATACCTGATCATCATCCCGCACGAACATAGTTCGTCTGGTACGAACGATAAATTCCAAGATTTGTTAAAACGAAATTGCAGGACGATCCATATATTTAAGGAACAGAGAACATCGTCTATGGAAAATATACAAGATCGTCTGGATGAATATTACGAAGCATGAGTCCAGAGAACATCGTCTGGGGATGAATAGGGTAAAATAGTCTGGACGATTAGTTCAAGTCATGGGTCCAAAAAACAACATCATGGGACGAATTGGGAAAAATTGTCTGGAAGAACTGTTTAAGTTGAGAATACAGAGAACATCATCTAGGGATGAATGAGACAATTCGTTTGACGAACAGTACAAAATGAGAAATCAGAGAACATCGTCCGGGGATGAATGGAACAATTCGTCTGGACGAACAGTTCAAAGTGAGAAATCAAAGGACATAATCCAGGGACAATTCGTCTTGACGAACAGCATGAACTGAGAAATCAGAGAACATCATCTAGGGACGAATGGGATAATTCATCTGGACGAACAGTTCAAAATGAGAAATCAGAGGACATCATCCTGGGACAAACTGGGTAATTTCGTCTGGATGATCAGGACTTAAAAAAATTTTCTCACTTTCTGTTCGCTCCATTGCTCTCCGAGGGTTATTACTGACCTGATCATCCCGTATGAACTTGGTTCGTCCTGTACGATCATTATAAGAAATTTTGACTTTTAAACATCTCCCCCAGTGTATGTGCGCTATGTTACTCAATTACAATCACACTCTTTCTGACTCAAAGATGAACAAAATACAAACTTTAAATTACAAAATATTATAATCAGATCTTTATTTGAAGTCTTCAATAATATAGAGTATGATTTTCCTGAAATGTTAGTACACACAAGAGCCAAAAAAATTTCTTCCAAAATGTGTTAGGAGAAATTAATAATCAATACAATAATATTTGGAATCATCAAAATAATATGTTGCAAAAACATAAAACATGCAAAATCTAAGTAGCAACTCTCTTAATAATCTCCCCCTTTTTTATGATGGAAAAACAGTTATTGTTTGTATAATTTTTAAATTCTTAAGTATCTCTTAAACTCTCCGTGAATTAATAAGCATGTGAGAATAAGGGGCATTTGAACATAAAATTTTTTTTGTTTTAAAATTTTAACACACAATCACTTGAACACAATGCACAATAAACATTACTAAGACTCAGAGATGAAAGTTGCGAATAAAACAAAAATGCAACGATAAAACATGATACAACAATAGTTACGAACGATACAACGATTTTTATGAACAATATTTTCTCCCCCTTTTTTACAACAGCAAAAAGAGAAGAAGAAAGAGAATAAATACATAAATGTTAAAAGTCATATGAAAAGCCTTTGATAATTGATCCTTGAAAGAGATTGAGATATATTTGCAAATAAAATTAAAGATTATTAGACAAATAAAAGGATTCATATGATTTAAAAAGAGATATAACATAGATAAAAAAAATTATCAAAATCATGAATCAATTTAAACAATGACATAAACAAAATCATTGTAAAGTAGATGAATGTAAAATTTGTATATTTTAAATTTCAATATCAAATAAAATCGTACAGAAGATTAATTTGAATTGAAAGATTAAGGAAAAAATTTATTAGAACAAATACCACTTGGGATGCTTTGCGCATCTTTTTAATATTTGTGGCACATTTTGTGCATCTTTTTACTTGTGGACTTTTTTTGTATATCTTTTTTCAAATTGAGAACTATTGTGTATTCTTTTGATTTTTGTACAATTATACATTTTCTAGTGTATTCTTGATCTTTCAAAATCAATAATATAAAATCTCAAATTTCTCTAAGTACAATAATATTTATATTGATAAGAGAAATACAAAATAAGAAAATATCATAATTGCAATAATAATATAAAAATTATATTAGTCTAACAAGAGACATGAGATTGACTTCTTAATTAGATCAAGTTATAATCACAACTTAAATTTAAAAAATTTTGATTTTCTAATGAATTCATTTTTGTGTTGCAATTCAAGATATGGCACTTATAAGATCAAATATTTTAAAGATGATCATATAGGCTAACACATTTAAAAAAAATAAAAAGCAAGACAAAATGACTTTTATTGATATCATGATAAAGGATATTAGATTGAGAACGATTGATATCAATAAACATATTTTTTCAAAACATAAAACAAAAACTAATAACATAATAAATCACAATGAAAAGCTAACATCACATCATAATGAAAAGCTAACATCACATCACAAATGGAAGAAAGAAACAGGAATGAAGTACAATCATCACTCTGAAGGGCCCTGATATGGAGGAGGCTGAGGAGGGTTGAAGATGTTGAAATAGCTACTCAT
This sequence comes from Dendrobium catenatum, assembly GCF_001605985.2. Taxonomy (NCBI): domain Eukaryota; kingdom Viridiplantae; phylum Streptophyta; class Magnoliopsida; order Asparagales; family Orchidaceae; genus Dendrobium; species Dendrobium catenatum. The sequence continues at coordinate 534,433 of NW_021319740.1, read as the reverse complement.
CATAGCCACATTCGTGTTGACTAAATCAAACTGACCTCTAACCCAATCCATATCCTGCTGATATTGATAGTCCTGCTGCTAAAGATGAGTTTCAATTTGATCAAATTATTGATCAAAATGACTCTCAAGCAGATCAAATCACTGGACCATGTCCTAAAAATTTAGTCTACTAGCAGGTGTAGGTGGAGGTCCTCTTCTTTCCTCCTCTAAGTCACTACTACTAGGTTGATAATATTTATTAAAGATGGCTCGAAATGACCAATCATTATAGTAGAGAGGCTTCTCTAAATTTTGAACTAGATGGACTAGGTCATATTTCTTCTCCAAAATATATGTCACAAGTTGTCCTAAGGCTATATTTTTCTTTCTCTTATGGGAAACATGGCCAATCTCAAAAAGACCATACATGTAGTCAATGATAAGTTGGGCTTGATCTATTGGTTGGCTAGTCAAAATCAAATAAGTCACTATAGAAAGAAGAGATGTGATATTTACTCAATCACCAGCTTTAGGAATAATGGAAGTGTGAAGAATATGCTGGATGATACGGGTATTGCGGTAAAGAGTTACTACCTTAGAAAAGTGGCCTCCTCCTCTACATCCTCTAATGACCTAATTTATTGTTGTTCATTCAAAGTTGGTGGAAGAAGTCAAAGTGTGAGCTCTAATACCTTGAATCCTTAAGTTCAAAAATATTCCTAAATCTTCTTTAGTGATCTCCACTTTCTTCTTAAAAACATACGACTTAATCATAGTTTGGTCAGAGTTAAAGGACATATTGGCAAGGAAGTAGTGGAAGGTCTCCTTGTTGTATAGGTGGATCAGAGTCAGAATAAGACCAAATTGGGTAGAAGCGAAAAGGTCCATTACCTTGAAATTGAGTTGATCCTTGAGAAGGACTCTAGAGGGGATGATTTTTGCGAATGTGAATCTAGAGAAGGACTCCTCATTTTCTTTTGACAGAAAGTTATCTCCAGAATTTCTAGAAGAAGGACCTTTGGTCACTTCCTTTTGCCTGATTCTCTTGCTTGAACTAGCAATGAATAAGATCTAGGAGAATAGAAGATTGAAATGGTTTTAGAGGAGATGAAATTTGAGTTCAAAACATTTCAATTTTAAAGAGGAAATGAGTTTTTGTATGAACAAAAAAAATTTTGTCTCGTACAATTTTTAGCTCATATGTACAAAAATTATTTTGTATAGACAAATGAATTGGTCCAAAAAGAAACAGCTTTTCATAATCATGCAAGTTACGAGGCATCCTTTCGTATAGACTTTTGACCAAACGATCGTACAGACGAACAAGTGTTCATCCGGAACGATCAGTTATTTAAGATCCTTTTTATAACAGTTTGAAACGTTCCCCATATTAAATGCCATGTGTTCGTTTATACGAACTGAACATTCGTACGTAAAATAAAAAATAAAGAAATTGATCTTATCCATATAACCGTCTATATGCGTACATACGATTGAATACACATCATCTGAACGATCATGATGATTGTACAAACGAATGGTGATACAAAAATTGAAAAATTGTATGCAAACTGTTCAAATCAATAGTTAATACGCAACACAATTCATCCAGTATGAAATTAATTTCGTACAGACGATATTCACATAAATTTTCAAATCAATTAAAAAATCAGAATTTTGATGTGAAAAATAAAAACTCACAAATAAGAAAATTCAAAAATAAAATACAAATAAAAGTAGAACACAAACACAAAATCAAAAACATAAAAACACACTAATAAAAACACATATCAATGTTGTAGAGATTTGTATTTAAGCATTCAAATCAATCACACCAAGTCTTATTCTTAATGTACTGAAAGTATCAAAGGCTATTGGTTTTGTAAAAACGTCTGCAAGTTGATTTTTTGTTGCAACATGAATGAGTTCAATTTCTCCTTTGGATACATGATCCCTTATGAAATGATGCCTGATGTCTATATGTTTGGTTCTTGAATGTTGAATAGGATTTTTAGAAATACAAATAGCACTAGTGTTATCATAATAAAGCGGAATATCCTAAATCAATCAACTGTCGTTTCAACCAAAGTATTTGTGCCACATAACTTCCTAATGCAATGTATTTAGCTTCAGCAGTAGATAGGGCTACTAAATTTTATTTTCTACTGGACCAAGAGACTAAAGAATTTCCAATAAATTGGCAAGTTCCAAAAGTGCTCTTTCTATCAACCCTACAATGTGCAAAGTCAGAATCTGAATATCCAATTATTTCAAATGAAGAGCTAAACTTAGGATACCAAATTCCTAAGTTCTAAGTTCCCAACAGATACCTTAAAATCCTTTTTACTGTTGTCAAATATGATTATTTTGAATCTGATTGAAATCTAGCACATAAACAAACACTAAGCATGATATCAGGTCAGCTAGTTGTCAAGTAAAGCAAAGATCTAATTATCCCTCTAAATTTTTTTTTATCAATAGATTTTTCCTTAGGTCCTTATCCAACTAAATTGAGGAACTCATAGGTATATTAACAGGTTTAGCATTGTATATTTCATACTTTTTGAGGATGTCCTTAACATATTTAGACTGACTAAGAAATATACCATCCTCAATTTGCTTAATATTAAAGCCTAGAAAGTAACTCAAATCTCTCATCAAACTTATTTTGAATTCACTATTCATTATTTTAGAAAAATCATCACAAAGATTTTTATTTGTAGATCCAAAGATGATATCATCAACATAAATAAATACAATGAGTATATCCTCTCTCAATTTCTTTAAAAGAGAGTTGTGTCCACACTTCCATTTTCAAAAGATCTCTCAAGTGGGAAGGTGCTCAATCTCTCATACCAAGCCTTAGGTGCCTGTTTCAATCCATATAATGCATTTTTCAATTTGAATACATGATTTGGGTGTTTAGAATTTTCAAATCCTGGAGGTTGTTCTACAAAAACTTCATCTTGAATTACCCCATTTAGAAAGGCACTTTTAACATCCATTTGATATAATTTAAATCCTCTAAAATAGGCAAAGGCTAACAAAACCCTAATTGCTTCAAGTCTAGCTACTGGGGAAAAAGACTCCTCAAAATCAATTCCTTCAACATGATTATACTCCTTATCTACCAATCTAGCCTTATTTCTAATGACTACTCCTAAGTTATTCATTTTATTCTTGAATATCCGCTTAGTTCCAACTACAATTTGATCTTTTGGCCTTGCAGTTAATTCTCAAACTTTATTTCTTACAAATTGATTTAATTCTTCTTGCATAGCTAATATCTAAAATTCATCTAAAAGTGCTTGATCAATATTTATGGGTTCTATCATTAAAATAAAGGCTGAATGATTGACTTCTTTGTTCAGCCCATGCTTAGTCCTAACACCCTCACTAGGTTCTCCTATAATCAATTCCTTTGAATGGTTTTCAGAAAATCTCAAATCTCTAGGCATTAGATTTTTTATCTCTAAATTTTCTTACAAATTTATTTTCTCAATCTTATGGGAGTTAATCTCTACCTCATCCTCTTCAATAATTGCCTCTTTCAAAATTACAGATTCATCAAATACAACATGTGTGATTTCTTCAATTACCAAAGTTCTTTTATTGAATACTCTATAAGTTTTTTCAACATTTGAGTATCCTATAAAAATTCCTTCATCTGATTTTGGATCAAATTTTTCTAAGGCAGATTTTATATTATTATGTATGAACACCTTACATCCAAAGACATGCAAATGTGACAAATTAGGTGTTCTTCCTTTTAGTAATTCATAGGTGTTTTATTTAAGTTTGATCTTACATTTACCCTATTCAGAACATAACATGTTGTGCTAACCGCCTCAGCCAAAAAATATTTAGGAAGTGAATATTCTCCCAATATGGCTCGAGCGGCTTCTATTAATGTTCTATTTTTCTTTTTTACTACCCCATTTAATTGAATGGTTCTAGGTGAAGAAAAATTGTGATCAATTCCTTTCTCCTTACAAAATCTTCAAATTTTTTATTCTCAAATTCTCTTCCATGATCACTTTGAATAGTCATAATCTCTCATCCTAGTTTCCTTTGAATCCAAATCAAAATATTTTTAAATTCCTTAAACGATTCACTCTTATGAAATAGAAATCTAACCCATATGAATCTTGATAAATCATCTACAATCACAAATCTGTATACCTTCCCTCCTATACTTATAGTTCCAACTGGTCTGAAAAGATCCATATATAAAATCTCTAATGATTTACTAGTTCTAAGATCCTTATTAGATTGAAAAGAGGACTTCACTTATTTTCTTAATTGACATGCATCATAAAGGTGGTCCTTAATAAATTCTAATTTTGGTATACCTCTCACTAAGTTCTTTTGGGTAATACTCCTAAGGTTTTTCATGCTAGAGTGACAAAGTCTCCTATGTCAAAGTCATGACTCATTAAAAATTATTTTTAAATAAAAAGTAGTATGAGTTTTAATGCAATTCAAGTCTAGCATATACATATTTTTTACCCTTATACCATTCAAAATATCATTACCATTTAGGCTTAATATACAGCTTGTAGAAAAAAATTTTATACAATAACCTTTATCACATAGCTGACTAATACTTAGGAGATTATGCTTTAATCCTTCTACCAATAAAATATTTTATATAAAAAGTTTTTAACATTTCCAATCATACCTAACCCTACCACTTTCCTTGTGGTGTTATCTCCAAGTGTAACCTTGCCTCCACTCCTGGCTTCCAACGATATGAATTATGCAGTATCTCCAGTCATATGCTTTGAGCAAACGCTGTCCATGTACCATATGCTCTCACAAGGCCTTGTGTGAGAGCAATCCTGTAAAATATCAAACATTAGACCTGGGAACCCAAACAAGTTTGGGTTCACCTTTTTGCAAATTATAAATATATGCATGTATGATATGTCTAGGTTTATGCATCTTTGGTTTCCACACCAAATGAGTTTTCTTCTTCAATGTACAGGTGTGAGCTATATGTCTAATTAATCAACAATTATGACATTTGACTCCTGGAAAAGGGTTTCTTAATCTTATATAGTTTCTTTATCTATTTATGGATTACATAAATTTAGGATACAAAATAAGATTGGTGAAATCTTTAAGTCTTTGTGGTATCATATTATCCTTAAGAGCTTCTATTTTTAGTTTATAAAATGAATTCATATCTTTCAAGATATGATTTGTATAATTTACTCGATACATCTTGCTCTCAAATTCATCCTTATTATTTTTATTTCTTTTTGAAGTCCTGCATAAGATGATTTTAAATTTTAATGGTTCTTATTCAAATCATCAAACTCATCAAACAATTTTATGTGGTTGTTATTAATTAAAGCATGATCTTTCCTAAGGATCTCCTTTTCTCTTTGTAGTTCATGAAATTCTAAGTTCAGACTAGCATGCATTTTCTTTAACTTTTTATATGCATCATGTATTATTTCAGAGACATCAAAAAGTTCATTATAAGATAAGTCGAATACCTCTTCTTGATCTGATTGATCAAGATTATCGGTCATTAAGCATAGATCAATGACTTCCTCTTCCTTTTCAGTCTCTAACGAGTCTGAAGCTGAGTCCACCTAAAAAGCTCTTTGAAATTTCTTCTTTCCCTTCTTCATAATTGGTTTCTCCTCTACCTTCTCCTTGCTAGGAGTGGCTTTGAGTTTTGGACAATCTGACTTAATATGTCCAAGTTTTTGGCACTCATAGCAAATAACATTATTTGAAAATTTGAAACCTTGATATTTCTATTAAATTTACCTCAATTCCATTATTTGAAACCTTGATGTCGTCTTCATCCTCAGGTTGTGAGAGATCACTTTCTGACTCCTCCACTTTCAGTGCTATGATATTCTCCCTTCGTGGTTCACCTGCATCAATCTTTCTGTGACTCACCCCATGCTCGTAAATAATTAATGATCCAAGAAGATTGTCAATAGAGTAAAAGTTTAAATCTTTAGACACTGTAATCGCTGTTATTTTAGTATCATAAGCAGTAGGTAAGAAATTAAGTATTTTATTAACCATTTCTGCATTCGTTAATTCCCTACCTAATGCATGTAAAGAGGTGACTCTTTGTGTGAATCTTGTGTACATGTTAGAAATAGATTCATTGGATTTCATGTGAAATAGTTCATTGTCATGCAACAAGATATTAAGTCTAGATTGTTTAACTTTATTAGTCCCTTCATAAGTTATACAAAGTCTATCCCATATGTCCTTTTCACTCTTGCAAGTGGAACCCCACATGTAATCTTCAGATTTAAGAGCACAAAAGAAACTATTCAAGCATTTGGAATTAAGTTGTACTAAGTCACATTTTTCTACTGTCTAATCTGCAAAGTGTGTTTCAACTCTAACTCCGTAACCTAATCTAGTTTTTTTTATATACCCTTCCTGAACTAAGATCCACGAACGATAATTAAGTGACTATAAAAATGTAGACATGCCTGTTTTCCAAAAATTAAAAGAAATATTGTCGAATAATGAAGGTCTAGTTATAGAGTAACCCTCAGGTGTGTTTCGGTTTCCAAATGTAGACATGGTCGTTAATCAAAAAGTACTCTAAACTTATGATTTTGAAACTAAGCTCTGATACCACTTGTTGAAATTTGTTAAATATGAATTAGGTTGTTAGACCTAAGCTAATGTACCAGTGGCTAACCAAGAGGGGGGTGAATTGGAGATTTAAAATTTTCTCTTTTATAATTTTAAACCGATTCAAACTTTTTAATGAAATTTTATGCAAAAATTTTTCAACCAAAAATCAAATAGAAATAGTAAAGTAAAAAATAGCAGAAAAATAAAAAGACACAAGATTTATAGTGGTTCGGTCAAACACGACCTACATCCACTCCCTAAAGTCTCCCACTTCAGGTATTAAAATATTACCACTTGGTGTCTCTCTTTTTGCCCCCACAGTAAGGCGGAGAAGCCTTTACAAAAACTCTCTTCCACCATTACCCGATGCGATAGAGAACCGTCATCCTTTTATACCTTCCAAGTGTAGGCAGAGTACCTCCCACTGTTTACACTCTCCAAGGTAGGCAGAGAACCTTCCTGCTGTTCACACTCTCTAAGTGTAGGCAAAGAACCCTTCATCCTTTCGCACTTCTCCAAGTGTAGGTAGAAAACCCTCCCACTGTTCACACTCCTCGAGTGTCGGCAGAGAACCGCATCTCCTTGACAAGATCTTCTCATGAGAAATTTGGAAGGAAAAGAAAAAAGAGTGAAGTAATCACAATTCACAAACGAAGATCCTTACCTTTGAGTACCAAGTGAACCCTTCACTCTCCAGTAGTAAGAAATCTCCTTCAAACACACTCTCACACTCTCTCCTTAAATCTCTCTTAAGTTTGCATGAAGACAAGTGGACAAAGAGATTACAAGACAGTTTTAAGTAGACCTTTTATAAGAAAGACATAAAAAACTGTCCAAAAATTATAATTTTTCAAATCTGTACGTACTCGATCGTCCTGTACGATCGAAATTCATACGTATGAATAGTGTAAAAATTATTGCATATGAACTCCATGTGTATTGGTATGAAATGACTTCGTACCCGATCATCGTCCCGTATGAACATAGTTCGTCTGGTACGAATGGTTAATTCCAAGCTTTGTTGAAACAAAATTACATAATGGTTCATATATTTAAGGAACAGAGAACATCATCCAGGGATGAATGTACAAGTTTTTTTGGATGAATAGTACGAAGCATGAGCCTAGAGAATATCGTCCAAGGATGAACAAGGTAAAATCGTCTGGACTATTAGTTCAAGTCATGGGTCTAGAGGACATCATCCTGGGATGAACTGGACAAAAACATATGGATGAACTATTTAAGTTGAGAATATAGAGGACATCATCCAGGGATGAATGAGATAATTCATTTGGATGAATAATACAAAATGAGAAATCAAAGAACATAGTCCAGGGACGAATGGGACAATTCATCTGGATGAATAGTTTAAAGTGAGAAATCAGAGGACATCGTCCAGGGATGAATGGGACAATTCGTCTAGATGAACAGCATGAAGTGAGAAATCAGAGGACATCGTCCAGGAACGAATGGGATAATTCGTTTGGATGAATAGTTCAAAATGAAAAATTAGAGGACATCGTCCAGGGATGAACTGGGTAATTTCGTATGGACGATCAAGACTTAAAAATTTTCTCACTTTCTATTTGTTCCATTGCTCTCCGAGGGGTATAACTGACCTAATCATCCCGTACAAACTTAGCTCGTCCCGTAAGAAATTAAGACTTTTAAATATCTCCCCTAGTGTGTGTGCGCGCGCTAAGTTATTCAATTACAATCACACTCTCTCTAACTCAAATATGAACAAATATAGACTTCAATTTATAAAATATTATAATCAGATCTTTATTTAAGTCTTCAATAATCTGGAGTATGATTTTTCTGAAATGTTAGTACACACAAGGGCCAAAAACATTTCTTCCAAAATGTGTTAGGAGAAATTAATAATCAATACAATAATATTTGGAATTATCAAAATAATAAGTTACAATAATATAAAACATGCAAAAGCTAAGTAGCAACTCTCTTAACAGGGGAGGCCAATTTACTATATTTGTTGAGAGGTTTTGTCAAGCTGGATAAATTGGGTTTACCTTATATTTAAACTCGCTAATGGCTATTTTCTTTTTGGTTGGATGGTTCTAATTTTTTGCTTTGTTCCTCCCGGCTGTTTGGGTTTCTGTTTCTATCCCCGGGTGTGGAATGATTTCTAGGAGATGGTGTTTCATTTGCACCTATTTCATTTTTAATCCTGGGTGTGGCTTGATTGATGGTTCCTTTCCTTTGGGCTGAATTGCTCAGGTTTTGAATATGGTTCGGCTAGGTGTTTGTTATTTCTTGGGCTTAGATTTGCATTTTATTATTATTTATTTTGCTAATACTTTTGTTGATAGTTTCATAAGTGTCCCTAATCTTTCAAGAACAAATCATCTTAAGCTTTCTTGGGCTAGTACTGATGTATATAAAAGTGTTGGTTTACTCCCTATTTTGCTACGCCTGGTCTGTGCTAGGCGTGTTCTTCTAATTACTAGTAATTTTTGGTTAGTTGTTGTGTTTTTATTTTGTTTTCTTGTGCTTTCCTTTTTGCAGGTTCTCTTTAGCCTGGTGAAAAGTTTTTGGAAGAAAGATGGGCTGATTGTGATTTTTTGGATCTTTTTATTTTTTGGGCGCTTGCTTGGTGCCGCCTTAGATTGTATCTAGGAAATTTTGTATTTTGATTAGTAGGGGACAATCGGCTCTTAGGTTTTATTTCTTTTACTCTATGTAGTTCTTCGAGCATTACTTAGCTGTATATCCCCTTAAGGACTATGTATTTTTATTTATATTAACGCATAGGCCCCTTTGTGGGTTTCCCCTAAAAAAAATAAGTAAAAAAAGCTTCATATAATAATAATAAGCATAATAAAAAAATGCCTTAAAATATGAGTGTAATCCAATTTATTTAAAAATTTGATATGCACATGATGGGGATCAAGGAGAATTATCGAAAAATTGCCAAAAGGATTAAGGTTGAAATTTTTTTTGAACTAAGTCTAGTTTAAGCCTACAAGTAGTAAACGTCCTGACAAAATAAACTCAAAAGTACCTGCTATAGCCTCAATCTCTTTCTCTGAAATCCAAAGGATCGTCATCCCATAATAGGTGGTGGCTTTGAGTTTTGAGAGAGTCATAGAGGATGAAGAAGTAGATATAACATCTTTAAAAGACAAATTTATTTTAACTAGTAAGAAAACTTATATTGTTAAGCATACTATATATGATTAACGACCATTCGATCAGGAAAACCCTCAAAATAGGGAAAAAAAGGAAAGACTAGTAATATAGAATGCCTAAAATATAATGCTCCAGTCGGCTGAAGGCTGAAAGATAATGAAAACTAGTGACAGGTTTAAGAGAACTTCCTTGAGGTGAACGAGAGTTTTTTTCCTAAAAATTTGTGAACAAATGACACTCCGGCATGCATGAAAAGAGTAGGTGAGGAGAAGGGAGGCGATTAGGCATATAACCCTAGCAAAGCACTTGATGGCTTTTATTATTGTCCTTATTTTTACACATGATCATGTTTCATTTGAAACTCTAAAGCATTTATGTGTTGGAAAGTTCTAATTTGTTCATCTACCCAAGAATGCCAATCAATATTTTTTTCTTTGATTTGAAATTAAATATTATTTGTAATATGAGGATATACAACTCCAGAATGTGGACCATAAATTGAATATTTTTTAAGGAAGATTATTTTATTTTAATCAATTTTTATGTAAATTCATAAAAATTCCTAAAATTTTATGTCATTAAAAATCCCTCATTATATCTATTGGAGTTTCATTTATGTACTTATGGATCTATTTGATGATCCAAAGTGACTTCTCTTGAGCATTAAGCTTTGGCTAACCACTCAAAATTGATCCAATCATAAACTTAATATGTCATCTATTGCAAGTGTGTTTGTGGAATTAGATCTTTTGTGGAACTTTGAAGATGTGGTTTGGTGGGATCATAAGATAATGGGTACCTACAAATAGTGATTTTTAAATAAAAAAAAAAAAAAAAAAACTTACGTTTTCCTCAAAGCCAATGGTCATATTTTTGGGAATTTTTTCAAGTGACATCATAATATATAGAAACATAACAAGAATTAGTTTCTCGACATGAAGTGCCTAGTGGAAACATTGCTTTTTCCCAACACATTGAAACTGTAGATGATCCCCATCCCCTTTAAAGAAAATCTTGGTAAATAATAATAGTTTGATAATTACAAATGAAATAAAGCCGTTACATGCCAATATTAATAGTAACATTGATTCACCTTACTATTTATAAGAAAATCATTACATTAATGTAGGGATATTTCTCTCATATAAGTTATTATGGATCATATTCATGAAGCTCAAATATCTCAACATTTTTTTTGGTTAAAACCCACGGAGGGGCCTACGCGTTAATATAAAAAAACGGTTACAAGGTCTTTAAAAGTAACCTTCAGCTCACTATTGCTCGAAAGAGCTACAAAATAAAAAGAGATAAAACCTACGAGCCGATGGTTCCTAAAACTAACAATTACAAAATTGCCTAATAACTGTCTAAGGTTGCAATACGACAGCACCCAAAAAAGGAAGAACAAAAGTAAATCAATAAGCCCGGTCTTCCTGCAAAAAACATGGCTCGTACCACATGCACCCAAAAAATCGCGCACAGCCGTTCAATCTGCAAAAGAAGATACTACAAAAGAAGCAAAGAAGCATAAAAAACTGTTGAAACCATAAAATTAAACATATATAAACTTTTACGATTGATAATATCCATATTATTACTAACGGATGTGTAATTATTAATATTTATAGTAGAAATTTTAATCTGGTGGTTGTCCTAATTAGGTAGTAAAAACCTATTAATAACAATAATGATATAACCATATTTATATATAAAGACTAAGACGTTAGTTTAGTTCATATCACACCTTCATCTGATACCAATTTATCAACAATGGAATTAGAATATGATATTTATTTTTGTAAATTTTTGCATCTGAAGAAAATCAAATAATAGCTAGTCATTTACTATAATAATATGAAAAAAAAAAAATCCCTCCCTTTGAGTGGTAAATGGATCTTGGGTTATTAGTTCATGCCAAAACTTATTGGCCAAAAAGTGATAAGATATTGCATTGGGGTAGTAGTTCATGAAGTTACTATTCATATTCCAAGATTTCTACTAGCCTTATTATTAATATACATTAACAATCTTATTGGCAACCTCTTTAAAAATATGTTATAATCATTGTAACTTCCTATTTGAAATTTGAGTTTTGATATTTGCACCATAATAATAATAATAATAATAATAATAATAATAATAATAATAATAATAATAATAATAATAATAATAATAATAATAATAATAATAATAATAATAATAATAATAATAATAATAATAATAATAATAATAATAATAATAATAATAATAATAATAATATGATGTGTCATTAAACTTTTCCTCAAGCCACTTGATCCTAGTTATTTTATGAACACTTTTTTTTTCTTAGTTGAAACCCACAAAGGGGCCTACGCGTTGATATAAAATAAAATTACAAGTCCTTAAAGAGATTTTCATCCCTCTAATGCTCGACGAGCTACAATCAATCAAAAAGAAAAAAAAACCTAAGGGCCGAAATTCCCTATCTATGCAAAATACAATATCGCCTAGTAACACTCTATAGCGGCATGAAAAATGCGCACAAAAATAAGAAAGATCAACAGAATAAGCAATGAGCTCCATATTTCTCGCCAAAAACTTCCTCAAGGTGGAAGCACCCTGCAAAAAGATAACAAAGAAAAAAGCAAAGCAAAACAAAAAATACTGGAAATACCGAAAATGAAAATGTATTCATCACCAACAACCTGGTCCCAGAACTGGCCCTCCAGCAGCTCCACCTTAACATAAAAGAGAAACCTCCAACAGCAAAAAAATTAGTCCAGAAAAAAAACATAAAAGGCATCAGAGATAGATAATGATATGACCAAAGGAACAACAGGAAGAGAAAGACATTACATAGAACGAATATAAGGTATACCCAATTTGTCCAATCTTACTAAACCTCTCAGCTGCGGAGGAAGATTGATACCCGTAAATTCTTCCATACCATTAATAAGGCAACCTTTCTTAGCTAAAAAATCAGCACAAGTGTTGCCCTCACAAAAAATGTGACCTAAAATGAAGTTTAAACCAGACAGCAAGCTTTTAATTTTTCTCATAATATAAAAGAAGTCCGAGTAGCACATAATATCCTTCTTCAACAACAGAATTAAGCTTAACGCATCTACCTCAATAGCAACATTAGTAATATTGAGTTTATAGCATAAATCTAGCCCGTAGGATAAACCCCTCATTTCCGCATAAATGACTTTACAATGATTTAAAGAAGAGGCATAAGCAATGATAACATCACCGTTAAAGTTAAGAATAATACCTCCCATTCTAGCTATATTGGAACCAACTGAACCATCAGAATTCAATTTGACAAAAGGCAAAACCAGTTTCAACCATCTAACAATTGTTTCCATAGTTCTGAACTCAATATAAACTAAAGGAATACCGAAAAATTGAGCAAGAAAATTGTAGTTTGTGAAATTTTTACCAGAAATAATTTTTGCAGTGTACAGCTGAAGAACTTTGTATTTAATATTCTCAATAATCCTCATAGCATCCATGCAAATACCATCATGTTTAGCTTCGTTTCTCGATTTCCACAAATACCAAATAATCAGAATAGGAAGTAAATTATAAATATGGCCTTTAGAATTAATCACCCACAAATCTAGCATTTTAGAGATACCATCTTGCATAATAATGCTATCTTTATGAGCTATGCTAATGAAATAAAGCCATACTTTCTTAGCAATCAAACCATTAACAAAGACATGATCCAACGTTTCTCTATGCCAGATAGCCGAATAAGTAACATAATGGCTATGTTTGATACGAAAACTATCCCAAGTATTTTTAAGACTAAACTTCCCATTAGGAGAGGGTTTAAATAAAATACTATATTTGCTCTGTAATTGTAAAGGCAAATCCAGAATAATAGAGATAATGCTCGAAGGAATACATTCACTGAGTTTGTTTTCATTCCACTTGCCATTTTCAAAGAACTTGTAAACCTTCGTAATGGTTAAAGTAGAGGTATTTAACAGATAATCAATAGAACCATAGCCTAACCAGTTGTCTTGCCAAAAATAAATGTCACCTTTTCCAGGACCCCATTGAACCAAACTATCAGCTTCCCACTTAATTTTACAAAGTCTTTTCCAGACTGCAGAATCAGAATTTTTGTAAGTGCAACAGATTTTGGGCTTATCCTTACAATATTTAGCATGCATGAAATTAGCCCATAGACTAGTATTAGAACGAAAAGAAAACCATAAATTGTAAGAGAAATCTCTTACCATGTCCAAAAAAAATTTTCCCCCTAAGGCACCTTCATTTAAAGTCCCACAAACTTTATTCCAAAAAGACCAACAAATGCAACTACTATTAAAATTAGCACCCCAAAAAAACTTGTTAATCAACCTTTCCATCCTCAAACAAACCGAAACAGTAGGATTAAGAGTATGAAAAATATAAATAGGAATAGAGTTTAACACACTTCTAATTAAAACTAGTCTACCACCAAAGGAGAGAAACTTGGAATGCCAGTTGTAAATTTTCTTTTGAAAAGCAGAGATAATGTCTTCAAAAATGTGATTCCGTTTTCTACCTTTGAAAATAGGAGTACCTAAATACTTGATAGGTAAAGGCAAGCAATTAAAACCACAAATACGTTTAATATTATTAATCTTACCTTGACTAATACCACTAGAGACCAAAAAATTGCTTTTATTTTTATTGATCTCCAAACCACTCATATTTTGAAAGTTAATTAAAAATTGAGCCATAAGTTTAACATTGTTGATGGCACCATTAGAGAAAATAATAAAATCATCAGCAAAACAAAGATGAGACACTGGCAAGCCACCCTTGGTATGAAAATAAAGAGAATTATGACCTTTGTATAACTCCTCCAAACCCCTAGAGAGATAGTCCATAGCAATAATGAACAAAGCCGGAGATAAGGGGTCACCTTGTCTCAAACCTTGTGAAGATTTGAAAAAACCATGTTTACCACCATTAATAATGACAGAAAAAAAAAACAATTCTCAATACTATTCTTATTCAACTGGATAAAAAACTTGAGAGAAACCAAATAAGGATAACATCTTATAAAGAAAATTCAAATTCAAATTATCGTATGCTTTAGAAATATCAAGTTTATAAATGATGTTGCCACCTTTAACCTTGGAATTGATATCAAGAGTCATCTCTTGCACAAGAAGAATATTATCAAAAATACTTCTACCTTTCACAAAATGTGTTTGATTGATAGAAATAATTCTCGGTAAAATGTCAACAAGTCTAGTGGCAAAAATTTTAAAAACCAGTTTATTAAAGAAAGAGCAAAGACTTATAGGACCGAAATCATTCTACATGTTAGCCCCCAACTTTTTAGGAATTAAAACAATATTCATAGCAGAAAAGAACTTCGGATAAGGGGAACCATTAAAAAAATCTTTAACTGCTTCTAAAACATCAAACTTGATAATATTCCACGAATGCACAAAAAATTTAGTGGTAAAACCATCTGGATCCGCAGTAGAATCGTTAATCATATCTTTAACGGTATTCCACACTTCCTCCTCAGACGGAGGCTTAATTAACATTTCATTATCAGTATCACTAATGCACTTAGGAACAATGAAAGGATTAGTAATAGGAGTAGTAATAGTATCCTTATTGAAAATATGCTTGAAATAATCAACACCAGAAACAAAGATATCCTGCTCTTTGTCGAAAACAACACCACCTTCTCCCATGATTTTAAAAATACGATTTTGGACTCTTTTCTTGTTAGCTAACGTATGAAAAAACTTAGTATTTCCACCCCCTCGACAATCAATTTAGAAGCAACTTTTTGCTTCCAATAAGTTTCCTCTTGTTCTTGCAAAATAGCCAAGTTATTCTTAGCATCATTAAGAGCATAACTATTATCATTAATCGGATTATCCATACACCTTTTCTCTAACTCCATCACCTCCTTGTCGGCTCCTTGTTAGCAAAAATGTTCTTAAAAACATTCTTATTCCACCACCTTAAAACTTGCTTCAGCCTGCTCAATTTAGCCCACAGTCTATGCATACCAAAGATTTCATTGTTCGGAGCAATAGGGGCCGACCAATTAAAATCAATAACATTGCTAAAATCTTTATGAGATAACCACATGTTCTGAAAAAGATAAGTAGAAGGAGTAGTATTACGATTAGCATTAATACATAAAAGTAAGGGAGCATGGTCAGAGGTAGATCTACTTAAGTGTTCCACATGAGTTAACGGGAAACTATTCAGCCATTCATTATTAAATAATAATCTGTCAAGTCTTTGCCAAAGGTTTGCTCTATTCCAAGTGAAGGAGTTACCAAAAAAATGAAGGTAATTTAAATGACAATTATTAATCATGGAGTTAAAATCATCCATGGCATTAATATTAGGAGGCCGGCCACCACTTCTCTCATTCATATTGCTAATAATATTGAAATCTCCCCCAACCAACCACGGCATATTGGAATTAATAGCAAAATTATTTAACTTATCCCACAAATCAGCACGACCTATTCTAGTACTAGCAGCATAAACAAAGGATGCTTTGCAACTAAAATTAAAAGAGAGATATGAACATTAACTACTTGATGAAAGTCATCAAGAATATTTAAATCAACCAAAATTTTCCAAAATATCCAAATTTTGTTAGAGCAGTTTGCAAAGTAAGCAAGAAAATTTTTGGCAGTAATAGAAATTTTATCTTTAGCTATAAACGGCTCTAGTAAAATAAGAAGCTGAGTATTATAAATCCTACACAAATTTTTAACTCTAATAAAAGAGTGTTTACCTCCAATACCTCTTATGTTCCTGATAAGTACGTTAACCATTACCAGGTTTTGAAGAAGTTTTAGCTCTGGTAGAATGAGGCGTCGAAGGTAAGATATTCTTACCCTTTTTCCTTCCCACCTTCGTGAATTCACCATCTTCCTCAAAGAAAGAGGACTTACCAGCACCATTAGCTGCTAAAGTTTCCTCTTTATCCTCCTTATTTATACCATCCACATTATACAAATCCATCTCTGTGTTCAGGTTAGGGATAAATTCCCCTTCCTCACATCCCTCTTTTTCAGTAATATCATTCTCATTCGATAAGTCAACCACCTGCTTAGGCACATTATCAAACATATCTTTAGATAAATTAAGCATAGAATTTATTGAAACATATATATTAGGATCCTTCACACTAACATTAGAAACCACTTCATTATCTTCATTTATATTTTCTAACACAGAAACTTTATTTTTCGGATTCTCAATAGTAACAGGGCCATCCGTCTCGGGTATCATGTTAAAATTCTTAGCTAAAATCGAAGGACTTTTTTCAATATTAGGAAAATTCTCCTCAGGATTCACTATGGAAACATTGTCTTCCTTATTTTGAACATTATTTTTTTTTTAAGATTCGGGTGAAGCTTGTAATAGTCAGTAACAGAATGACCATGGATCTTACAGTGTTGACAAAAGTCCAGGATTTTTTTGAATTCGACTTTTTGAAGATAGCCAAAAGCCTTTGACCCTACCCAAATCTCCTTAGGATGTTTTTTTTATATATCCACTTCCACCAGAATCCTAGCAACCGAAGGCCGAGTTCTAGCAGCCGTAGCCTGATCAGTTTGAAACGGCCGACCAAAAATCAAACCAAGCGCATGCAAAACTTTGGGAATAAAGAAATGTAATCTTAAGTTCGGAAAGGAGATCTAAATCGGCACAATTGGTGATTCCTCTTTAACATCAAAAAAAGGGGTCCATTTGAGAACACGCATTTGACAATTTAAAATAAGCTATCCAAGCAAAAACTCTACTATAATCTAAATCATTAAAGAGCTGAATAGCTACATGGCGAGAATCCATTAAATCGACGAAAAAGAAACCAGATAATTTCAGATTATCGAAAAAACTGTGAATAGAGTCAAGATAAGGTCTACGCAAACCGAACTTTCCCACCAGTGTGAATTGAAACGGAGATTCAAGTTTAAGAACATCTTCATCCGAAAGAAGAACAGCCGGGATACCGTTAAAAGTCGATTGAGTTAAGTTAGGGATTTTTTCACCTGCCATCGGATCTGCAGAAAGAACGTCTTTAAAAGAGCGAGAAGGCAAAGCTGCAGCACTATCTCCATCTAAGAAAAAGAACCCCCTGTTTAAGCCTTGAATCGGGACCAAAACCTTCCCCCACGAGTTGGAAGGCGGAACCACAGCCATCCCGGCAGCCCAAAAGGGCAGAGGAAAGAAAAAAGCCACCAAACACTAACACCAGAGAGATCTAGGCAAAAAAAATGGCTGGATCGAACGCAAAATCACTCGAAACCAAAGGAAACCCTTAATCGTACAGGCGGCGCTCAGGGTGAGGAGAGAGGTGGTACCAGTTATTTTATGAACACTTGTTTTTCATAATACAAAATAAACGAACGCAACAAAGCACATAATACAAGGTGACATTTCTCATAGAAACATGCATGCATATGCATCATTATGCAACACATGCCACCAACACATCTCACATAATAGCTTCATTAGTAGAAGCCATCATACTAGACATGGAAAAACAGACATTGAATATAAAAATTATTGATATAGAAGATGACTACTAGAATGCAGAAATATCCATCTTTGATAGCCCAGCAAAGATAAGATGGCCTTGAGGTAGAAAATGGCAAATTGGTTCAGTTCTTGGCTTCACCTTCAGCATCTTAAAGCCTACATAATTTGGATCCCACGCTGAGGTGTCTGTATGGCACGTCGCTACAGCGTCCACTGCCGCTCCATTTGCCCCATATAGATGCACCGCATATGCTTCAATGTTCTTTGCCGTGTGACAATAATATACTGCTCTCGGGTATGGCTCTGGATGACAAGACACCAATGCCTTTGCTTCCTAAAAATAAAATTGAGCAAAGTTTTATGTTTTAAAAAATTCTATGTAGAAATACGACTCTTCTTAAAACTCACTATGTGCTTCACTTCTTTCTGTCCGATCATATATTCCTGCTCCGCCACCACCGGATCACCAACATCTGCCATAGCTGTCTCAAAGACCTGAACATCCCTATTGCCCAACTCAGCCTCGACAAAATCCACCATGGCTTCCATTGACCTGACGCAACTCTTTCTCTCACCATCGAGCGGAAGCTCCTCACACTCTGCCAAGGTTCGTTGGATGGCTATGTCCTCCGCCGAGCCATGCTTGATGCTGAAGAGGCTGAGGATTTCGGTTACTTTGGTGGATGAGAAGGGCGTGGCATTGGCCATCTCAACTGAGAGGAAAGGCGGGGCTGAGATAGACTTGGTGAGGTCGAGCGTCATCTTTGTGCCTAGGTTGAGGCTGTCTTTCAGGAAGAAGAGTGGAGCGTTGGGGTCATTATGGATTGTCTTCTCATTGGTTGCGCATTTGTAGCTGACGAAAAAAGTTGGGGTTCTTTCTAGCTCAAATGATTTCACTTCCTTCTCTATAAATTACAAAGGAAGATGAAATAAATTGTCTGGATCAAATACAAATTATGTCATGATAAATTTGAAATTTATTGATTTTTTTTTTAGATTAGTAAAATGAATTTAATGATTGTAATCTATCCTAATTTAATTTGTGTTCAAAGAAAATATTATTGATTGTGTAAAATCTATGGTGCACTGACTTCTCCTCAACGAGGCTTGCAGTGATTTGATATATATCCAACACAACACGAGTCCGACACTCCTCCAATATGTGTCGGACACGCTAAAGAGCAACGCCCTCTCAACATCATATACAGACGCCCTCTTAACATTGACGCCCGATACTTACTGCATAACATCAATGCCCATTCTCAACATCATTGTCGACTCCTCTCTTGATGCCTGATATATTGCATCGACGTTCGACTCTCGACATCCTAATATTAATCTTTTTAAGCACAAATTATAGTTAAATCACTTAATATTTCTAAATTATTTTTAATATTATACTTATTCATTCTTATACACTATTTTAAAATATAAAAATTATAATATCGTGTCCAATTCATGTTTGTGTCTTATATTTTCAGAAATTGACGTGTCCGTATTCGTGTCTATGTCGCAGTGCCTGTGCTACATCATAGTGTAAAACAAAGAACATGATCATACATACTGTTTGGAGCATTACCATAAATTGGACTTATTACGTAACTTTCTAAATAACTATGATAATAGTCTGGTAAAATAATATCATAACTCCTAAATTAACAATATACAACAAATCCCTCTTACAATATTTTAGAACAATTAATGTAATACTTGTAATTAAGAAAATCGAGAGAGAGAGAGAGAGAGAGAGAGAGAGAGAGAGAGAGGACCACTGCGCAGTAGCTCCTGTATGCTAGCAGGGATGGGAGTTTGTGGAAGAATAGTTTGCCAATAAGTTTGGGCAGAAGTTGATTCCCGTACCGCTGCATGAGAACTTGTGAGCTGGAACAATTAAGAAAAAATAACTTACTAGCAACTACTCAATAAAGAAAATAAGCACATCAAATTACTCATCAACTAATCTCTGTAAATTTTAGTGCTTATTAATTAAATACACATTTGACTAATTAGATTAATTACATATGGCTGATCTCTTATTCTTTGAAGAACGAGTAGTTTACCATAAAGATGAAGATAGCAAAAAGAAGGAAATCCATGAGATCACAGCCACTGCTATGAGTGTTTCAAACTGGAAGATTTTGAACAAGTCTGTAGCTCTATCGTACTGGACCTTCCTATATAGTATTCAATGGATGGATAACCCAATAAAAATAAGATTCCCATATATTTTTTAAATTACATATTACTTAGAATGCAATTGATTCCTTCATATACGAGACAATTCTAATCATTTGTATGGTCAGAAATTTTTTAATATAAGTTAAAAATAAATAGTTTTTTTGGTTATCATCTTACAAGATATAATTAAAAAATCTAGAAGAATATTAATAATTACTCTATGCAGCCTCTTTTATTTTTTAATACACTTGCGCCCATCCCCACTGCCACGGCTAGCAGCTACCAAACTGCAGTTTTGTATGCTCCACCACCACCGCTAGCCACTAGCCATCGACCCCCAACTTTGCCGCTAATTTTAGGTTTCGTTTGGGACGACTTTCTTGTTGCTTCTTAAAATAACTTTCTAGTACAAAAGTTAAAATTTTTTAATTCAAAAGTAGCTTTAAGAAAGAGTAAAAAAGCTGTCCCAACACAGCTCACCTTGGATTGTTGGTTGAGATCTTATGCTTCCAACTAAGATGTCTGGGTTCGAGTCTTTGTGTATGCGTTGTGTGTGTGAGTTTGCCTTAAATAGCCTAAATGTCCAAAAAAAAAATCCAAAGTACTTAGCACCTAAATGTCCCTCATATAAGATTATTTGTAATCTTCTATGTACCAGAGGAATGAAATGAAATAATTCAAAGAAATTTTCCCAAAAGAATAATTCAAAGAAAATATCGGAGAAGTTATAGATATCTATTTTTAGTAAGGCTAGGGAAGGACTCAAGATATTAATAAATTTTACAATATGAGACAAAACGTTAATATGATAAGTATAATCCAGCATCTTTTGAAGCGCCGATGAGATGTGATTTCTTGACGGTATTCCCACGTAATAACTAAGACTATGTTTGAGACAGCTTTTTTATAGTTTTAAAGTGAATTTTTAGTAAAAAAAAAATTTGTTTAAGAGTTTTGTTGTACTAAAATTTTTCTTTAACAAGCAATAAAAAAAACTGTCACAAATGAAATTTTAGGTTTCATTTGGTAAAGATACATCAAAAGCTTTTGATAAAGCACACCTCCAATGATGCCATCCAAATCTCAGAATTAACAGAAAAAAGGTTTCAAACAAATCATGTGGCGAGTCTCTTTAGATAAGTTGGTTGTCAACAATAGAAAAATGCTGATCCAACATGAAAAGAGCCTGAGAGAAGAAGGAATAACACCTTGAAAAAAAAACATTTTTCCAAAAAATTATCAAAACTTCCATTCTCCCATATGTGATATTAATGATCAACTCCATTATCATTGAAAGAAAAATAATTTCAAAATTCCCATAGAATAAGTCACACCAACCCTATCTTTGAATTTAATGTGTGGGTAAGAAAATAAATTATTTGTATTGATATACTACTTACTTACCACTGAATTACGCAATTATCATATGCACACAAAAATTAATGA
This sequence comes from Dendrobium catenatum, assembly GCF_001605985.2. Classification (NCBI taxonomy): domain Eukaryota; kingdom Viridiplantae; phylum Streptophyta; class Magnoliopsida; order Asparagales; family Orchidaceae; genus Dendrobium; species Dendrobium catenatum. The sequence continues at coordinate 512,536 of NW_021319740.1, read as the reverse complement.
TAAAAGAAACTTAAATAACTATTGTAGAATTTAAGTTCGTATGTGAGTGACAACCGACTTTACAAGAATGCAAACACTAGGGGTACAAACTGAGAACCTGTGTGAGTATGAAGAGCAAGAGAGGGAAAAACTCTGTAGGAAATAATATACTGGCACAAGTATCTATAGTAAAAGTGCTAAAAGATCCAAAATATTCCTCTTCAGCAAATATTTTTAGGAATCGAGGGTTAAAGAAAAGCTTATATCAATAAATGATATAGGAATTAATGATTCTTAATATAGACTACTTAGACACAGTCACAACATGACTAACTAAATGGATGTTGCTTCTCTCAATCTTATTTCTCTATATTGGGGCGAGTTCCGTAGAGCTATGGTTAAGTAGGAGTAGGTATGACCACTAGCAAATGTTGAGCTAAGAGGGTTGTGATTGGTGAGCATTCAAAACTCATTGGTAACCTTTGTTGGAGCTCTAGATTGCTTCTAAATGGGAGGCAAGTCTGCTTGAGCTGTGGAGATCGTAGGCTCCATAGTCCAATGACTATGATGGGATGAGTTGGAACTATCTTGAAAAGATATTTTCTTATAGCTAAGATGATGAGCTTGGTTGGAAATTATCCACCATGGATAGAAACGAATGGTGCCTTTGATGGCTAATTCTTGTTAATGGGAAAATGATGAGTTAAGTGCTCCACTAGAAACCTTGCCTGCTCTTTTGAGAGGACCCTCCTCTAAGTATTCCATTGAGTTAGGTATCAATAAACTTTAGGCTTCTCTTTGTGGCATCTATGAAATACGAGTTTACTAGCTATCACCCACTGACTAAAGGGTTGAATATTTGAGAAGGCATATGCCAATGTACATTTAGCTTCATGATTCACTTGACTAGTTAGAAGAAGATCAATGAAAAGGACAAGTGAATTAATAGTGAGTATCAATAGTGCTACAAAAAATGTAGAAACATACACAAAAACTTACTATCCTAATTTATTTTAGCTTTGATGATTTCGTAGATTCTTCATAATGATAGTAATTTAACATCACTCACAACTGGCACTTCTAACAAGCAATCCTTCATTGGATCTCTTCACCCATTTGAACATTTCAGTTGAACCATTATGCCATACAAGTATGGCCGAATGGGTTCTACCAAGCTAATGATGTCTAATATAAAACAAGTAAGGAAGATAAAGAGTCAACTTATAAAAGTTGAGAAGACTAATAATAGGGAGAGTGCCCCCTTGGCAAGTAAAATGAAAGAGGTCAATGCTAGCCCTCAAACCATGTATGGATCAACTGAGCAAATCACACCTCTTGTCATAAAGAGGTTGAAAGTATAACTAGATATAAAAAAGGTTAACATGACCTAATTGACCAGAATTGCAATTCCCCTTGAAGCCATTTTCAAAGTTAGAGATATAACACGGTCTGGGAGAGTAACACTCTCCTCTATATTTGTTATCTGGCATATAGTAGTAGCAATGGGTTTGGATTGGAAAGATTGGATATTTGAGAAATTGGGGTTGAAATATTTAGGAAGTTTAGAAAATTTGGAGATTGAAAAATTTGATATTTAAAATAGAAACTTCACCATCTTGCACTTAAAGCGGATGGTGGGGGAATGGATGATAGACCCGATCAAGATCCCATGGTTCCGTCATCCCGGGCCATCGTGGTCCCTGGTCTAATTAGTCAGAGGAGGTAGTCGACCCAACCTAACAGAAGGATCCTTGTCGGCAGCCATGGGTTGCTTCGTTCAAGGGGACCTTGTAGAGGTACCTTAGAGGACACGTACCACGTCCTTACTGGCAAGAGATTATTTGAGAATTGATCATAGTAATATTTTTGACTAGGCATTTAGCTCTTTGTGACCTGAAGTAAATTTTGATTTGTCCACCTCGGCAAATTGTTGCGGAGGGTGGATGGATTTTTCTTTAAGTGTTGATGGATTTATTTTAATTTTAAATATTTTTGGATTTTGATGATTTTTTGGAAATTTGGATTTTCAGGTATTTGGAGTGGTATTTTGAAATACATGGAATGTACCACTCCGGTTGATATTAGCATTCAACAAGGTCATCATCGGGGTGTTTGGATTGAACCTTATCGGCTCTGTCTATTGGTCGATAGAGGATCAGGTTTTGTGAGTTTTATGCCTTTATTAGTGAATTCTTATGATCATAGGCCTTGAAGGCCTAATATGAATGTATTAAAATAAATACACTGGTCACCACAATCGTGTATTTGCTTGAAGGTTTGAATCCTGTCGACTCCTATTGACCCGTATATAAGGATCGAGTTCGAACAAGAATTCACTTATTGACCCGCGCAGCATCCCTAGACGTCACGTGTGTACCAATAACACGCTCGTCGGGGCCCATGCAGTTGTTTGGGGATATTTTGTAATCATTTTCTAAACCTTGTCAACTCCTACCTACCTACTTAGGAGGATCGTGTTTGAATTTAATAACCCACACAGCATCCCTAGACGTCATGTGTGTACCAATAATATGTTCGCCGAGGCCCATGAGGGTATTTGGGGATATTTTGTAATCATTTGCTCAACCTTGTCAACTCATACCTACTTGCTTAGGAGGATCATGTTTGAATTTAATAACCCGCGCAGCATTCCTAGACGTCACGTGTATACCAATAACACGCTCGTCGGGGCCCATGCGGGTTTTATGACTATTTTTACCCCTTTTGGAGTACCTATATGTATACAAGCTATGGTGCATGTGCGGGGGTACTTTGAAAGTATTCGTAGACGCCTTCTGTCCGCTAATACAAGTGTTGCGGATCCAGTGGCTTGACGTAGCAGCTTTTGAATAGACTTGTTCGCTGCTTTGTACAGGTAGACTGTCGTGCACTACTCGTTGCTTTCTGCAGGTGGATTATAATGCACTAACGAATCTCCTGCTTTGTACTTGTAGATGCTCGTGGATAGCTTATTGTATGCACGATGAATTTCTCACTGTAACTCATAAGCACTTGCACTAGATATAGTTGCTTTGTATCTTGCTCGTGGATAATAGACTGGGTGTACTATGAGTCTTCTATAGTGGCCCATATATACTTGTAATTATTATAGTCATCTTGCATGTTGTTCGTAGATGATATGTGATATTTATAGCGGGGCTCCAACAGAAGATCATGGGAGCTTGTATCTATCGTATTCTTTATGCACTTTGTTGTGGTATTTGACTCATGTAGTACATCCGTCACTGTTAGAAGTAGGCAGATAGATGTATTCCTTCACAGACTGAAATTGACTACATGATACTGCATTTACTGTAGTCTTTCTGTATCTACCCATGGGTAAATGTTGTACATACTTTTGTATTCGTAGAGGATTTGTATGTATTACAGATCTTTCATCATCCTCAAGAATAGATTGTAGCTTGCAAGATTGAATATGCTTGCTTACATTTTGATCTTGATTGTAGGATCTCTCCATGCTTACTGCCCCTTGTCATACGATTCGTAGATGCTTTCATCTACTACAATCTCTTATGCCTTGCTTGTGATCTAACGTGTTGCATGTCCATGTTCACAGAGGATCCATTGTATTTGACATTTCTCTATTGTTGTTGCTTATACATGAGCCGTATTTGTCATACCTCCCTTGGTATTGAACTTGTGTATATATATGATCTCTCATACTTACAACATTCAGTTGTAGTTTTTTTCAAATAGATCACCTCTGTTGTTGTTGCTTGCAAGTAGACTGTTGCATATTTTCTACTCATGTTTGTAGGAGACTTATTACACCCATTGTGATCTTCTTCATGAACAAGTTATTAATTTTATGCGAGCATCACATGCTTTCATTATTTCTTGCATATCATGAAACTTCTTATTTCTTGTTGGTATTGGTTTAAGGATCTAGAACATTATCCTTCAGGACTCTATACTTTTGATCTTGTTGTGCAATCACCAACTTAAGGGTCCAAAGCCCTCATATCATGGCTTCGTAATTAAGCCTTACTTTTCACAATCTTTTGGTTCCTTGCAAATGAGTCACACTTGGAAGTTCTTTATTTTCAAAGATAATTTGCAATTTGCATGACGATCTTGATATCATGATCTTCAATACTTTCATTCCCAATTGAAATGATCACTACAACTTGATAGTTATTGCCTGAAGCTTCATGTCAAAGTTTGCAAATCTTTTACCATACTCCAAAGTTCTCATGTGATAGTTTTGTAGCCAAACCATATCATTCACAATTCTCTTTTTATGTGCTCATTGATATCTCCATTTCAATTATTGAGATGACAATTGCAAAATTTTTATTGTCCAAAAATCTCATGTTGGAGCATATGATTAATTCATGCATAAATCTTTAATTTTATCATTCATATGGATCATGATTTTTATTTTAGACATTAAGCTTTAATCCAAATTGAATTTAAAGTTATAAATTATTTCTTATTCCAATTTCAATTTCATTGTATAGCACTTCTTTGAATTAAGCTCAAGTCCAAATTGAGTTCAATTCAAGCTCATTTCTTTGAGTTTAAAGCTTGTAAATTTCAAGCATGAGGCCAATTTGAGCTCATGTCCACAAAACTTTGTTCATTTGATTAAGTCTTTGTTGCTCATCATTTGTTTAGGGTCAAATTTAATTTAATTTCAATTTGAATTTTTAATCAATTCAAGTCCAATCTTGTTCAAAGATTCACAAGTTCAAGTTCTAGTCCAGGTCCTCTTTTTTTTTGTCCAAGTCGTTGTCTTCTTCAGACAAAATTTTGACAGCCTCCCGGTGTCTCCCCTGTTTAGGAGAAATTTTGAGAGACTAGCTTTCCCACCACGCGTAATAAAGACGTTTATGATAGGTGCTATTTAGACACCACAGCCGTGTACTTTCTTCCCACCATGCGCAATAAAGGCGTGTATGGGGCCTTCTGGTGCACCTACATAAAAAAAAAACATAGTTGTTTCCCCACGTACGACTACTTATAACTAAACCCGCCTCGTCGTAGGCACCGCACCGGGGTCCCATCACACCATGAGCAATAAAGGCATGTATAGGCAATTTTTCGGTGCGCCACGAACGCCGAAATGAAGTTTAAGATGATTACTCGGCTCGTCGTAGGCGCCGCACAGGGGTCCCATCCCACCACGCGCAATAAAGGCGTGTATGGGCGGTTTTTCGGTGGTCCACGAACTCTGAAATGGGTTTTCAAGTTTAAGGTGATTACCCGCCTCGTCGTTGGCGCCGCACAGGGGTCACATCCCACCACGCGCAATAAAAGCTTGTATGAGCCATTTTTCGGTGCGCCACAAACTCCGAAATGGGCTCTCAAGTTTAAGGTTTTGGAATTTTACCTTTGCAATATTGGTGGTGACGGCGAAGTGGCAAAAGAAATTAATTAATTAACTATAAAACTAATAATTAATGAAAGTAATTTAGCTGACTATAGTATAAATAGTTAATAAAATTAATTTAACTAACTATAATATTAAAAGTTATCAAAAGTAATTTAATTAACCATGGTATGAATAGTTAATAAAATTATTTTAATTAACTATAAGACAAATAGTTAGCAAAAATAATTTAATTAAATATGATATAAATAGTTAATGAAATTAATTTAACTAAATGTTATACTAACAGTTAGTAAAAGAAAATTAATTAACTATAATATAAATAGTTAATAAAATTAACTTAACTAGCTATAAGACTAAAAGTTAATTAAAATAATTTAATTAAATATAGTATAAATGGTTAAAGAAATTTATTTAACTAACTATTATACTAACAGTTAGCAAAAGTAATTTAATTAACTATAATACTGATTGATTACGCGAGGTCGCGTCATGGTCGTAGCTTTGGAATAAACCGAAGACGTGGATGAGGACGTGGTGAATATCAAAGAAATAATGAAGAAAATCAAAACTCAAGAAATGAAGAGTGGAAGAAAGAGCCAAAATATCAAAGGTACAAAAAAATCTCATGTTCGTTGTTATATTTGCAAGAAATTTGGTCATTATGCTTCAGAAAGTTATCATAATCAAGAGAAAGCCAATCTTGCTAAAGAGAAGGAAGATGATCCAGTCTCATTATTAGCATTGAAAGTAGAAGAAGATGAAAAAGAAAACAATTGGTATTTAGATACTGGAGCAAGTAACCATATGTGCCGGGAAAAAACATGTTCGTAGAAATGGAGGCGATGGAGAGTCAAATTTATTTTGGCGACTCTTCAAAAATTTCGATAAAAGGAAAAGGTAAAATCCTTATTCTTCTTAAAGATGGAACCCATAAACATATTTCTGAAGTTTATTATGTTCCGAATATGAAAAGTAATATTTTAAGCTTGGGGCAATTACTTGAAAAAGGATTTGACATTCATATTATGGATAAAAAGCTCACAATTAAAAATAATTCAAATGAATTAATTGCCCAAGTGGAGATGACAAGAAATAGAATGTTTATTCTTAATATAAAAAATGGAGTGATGAAATGTTTAAAGACATGCGTGAAAGATAAATCATGGCTTTAGCATATGAGGTTTGGGCATTTAAATTTTGGAGATCTAAATAATATGTCAAGAAAAGGAATAGTGCATGGATTGCTAGATATCAATCATCCAAATCAAATTTGTGAAGTTTGTGTATTTGGAAAACAACCAAGAAAGAGTTTTCCAAATGAAGTAAGCTTTAGAGCAAAGAAGCCTCTTCAATTAATCCACACGGATGTATGTGGACCCATTACTCTAGCATCTTTTGGTAAGCATCAATATTTCTTAACTTTTATTAATGATTATTCAAGAAAAACATGGGTTTATTTTTTGAAAGATAAATCAGAAGCTTTCACTATGTTTAAAAAGTGGTGAGTTTTTAAAGCCTGGTAGTTGAAGTAGAGTGAGAAAGTAGAGTGAGAAAATCTCAGATTTCTAAAGGCAATTTTCAAATTGCCCTGTTTCGCGGTCGTTGGCGAGTTTCTCGTCTAAGATGGCGGACCTTATTCCAGCCATCTCCGGTGACCAGAATGCTCCTCCGTGGACGGGATTGTCGTCGACGATGACTGTCAAAGCTTCAGTCGAAAAGTCACATGGAATTGTGATCCTGGAGCCGGAACTGAATATGGTGCCAGTTCTATCTCCTATTGAGGGAAAAGGTAAACAAATTATGGTGGAGGATGCGGGGCAATCTCCCAATTCTGGTCTGAGTTCTACATCATCCAGAATGAAATTTTTTGTGAACAGATTTGCTAATATGAAATCTGTTTTAATGGAAGATGCTGGAAGATCATCTGATTTAATTCAAGGATGCAAATCAGGTGTTTGTGAAAAACCTGTTGAGGAGGAAAGCATTTTGAAAACTACTTATGCTGACAAATCCAATGTCTTGGCTTTAGAGTAGGAAAATCATAATCCATGGAAGAAACGTCCTTATATCAAAGTTACTGTCCCTACGGACAGTCATTTCCTGACAGATGATGGTTCAACAATTAAGCTATATGAACCAAATGTGAGAGCCAATTCTGAGAAACTACAATTCTCCTTAGTTGTCAAGGTGTTTGGGAGACGAGTACCAATTCAGTTTGTAGCAACTGAACTGAGACGTCAATGGACGAAGTTTGGTAAATTCCACTTAACCAGTCTAGGGTCGAACAGGGTGTTATGCTCGTTTTTCTCAAAGGAGGCAATGGAAAATATCCTTTTAGGAGGTCCTTGGTTTGTCAATGGCCACTTAATTGGGCTAGACAAATGGAATTATGATTTTAATCCCAATTCTCTTAAGGGACTATCTTCTCCTATATGGATTAGAATGCCTAATTTACCGCTGTTTTGCTGGGATGAAATCAATGTCTCCAGGATTGCTTCTTCAATCGGAGAACCCATGTTGATAGATGGAGATATGTTCCAATGGGGAAGATGAGAATTTGCAAGGATTACTATCCGTATACAACTTGATCAGTAGCTTCCTACTGTTGTTTCGGTGGAAGGTGTTAATGGAAAATTTTTTCAGCGAGTGGAGTATGAAAAAATTTCTGTATTCTGCCAAAGCTGTGGTCACATTGGCCACTTGAAAGAATCATGTAAGGCTGCTGTGAAGGTTTCTAAACAGGTTAAGAATTCCAGTCAAAAGGAGTGTAATGACTCAGCTCTGAATAAGGAATCAAGCATTAATTCAGAAGAGAATTCATGGCACTTGGTGAACTACAAGAGATTCAAGAGAAAAGAAGTGAAGAATCGAAAAAGGATGTTCATTCCCAAGGCTAGTGTTCAACTTATTACTGAGAAAAAGGATGAGCCTAAATCTATTTTGAATAGAGATAAGAGAACTTCGATCAATGAGACCACTGAGAAGTCCATGGGTATTAAAGATGTGGAAAAGAAGTCATGTGAGATTTCTAAGAATATGGAAGTGGAAGGCAATCCTAATGGAATTCGGTATGCTGGGGAGAATGCAGTGGATGCTATTGTCCTAGATAGTGATACCAGTTCTCAAGCCAGAGAAATGTTGGAAGCAAGAGAGCCATTGGGGAATATTGATGAAGATTCAGTCAAGTTAATTCAAATACCTTCAGGTAATAAATTTGAAATTCTCAATTCCATAAGTGAAGATTCTTCCAGAATGGATATTCAGAAAAACTCCAAAATTGAGGCTGTTGAAGAAGGTAAAATAGTGGAATGTTTGAAGGTAAACCAGACCGATACCAAGGTTGAAATAGATCATGTAATTGTAATGAAATCCAGCAACAACATTGAAGAGAAAGGTTATGCTCTCAACCATGGGAAGATTTCTATCCATAATGTTAAATTAACTAAAGAGCTAAGGTATCTTGGTCCTTTAAATGCAGCTTCAAGATTAGAGAAGAACATTTCAAGCAAAAGAAGGGGTGGGGGCTCTTCCCCATTCTTACCAAAATAAGTTCCATTAGTTTTTGGAATTGTAGGGGGGCAAATAAGGAGGCCACCCTATATTTGAAGGAGTTCATAAAAAGATTGGGATGTATTTTTTGTTGGTAAAATTGAAACTAAAATTTCTTCTCTTTCTAGAGAAGAATTTGAAAGAATTTTTGGAGACAAATGGGAATTTTTTCTACAGCCTTCCAGAGGTAGTTTTGGTGGTATTTTGCTTATTTGGAGAGCTAATGTTGTTGCTTTTTCTTTGATCAAAGCTTCAGAGCAGTGTGTTTTGGGTGAGCAGGAGATTCCTAATAAAGGAACGTGGTTGATAGCTACTATTTATGGAAGTAGGGAGATGAAGGGAAGATGTGAATTATGGGAGTTTCTGAATCAATCATCCTATTGTGAGACATTTGAGTAGGATAGCATCAGATCATTGTCCTATTGTTTTTAAAATGTTTGATCAAATTATCCAGAAAACCAAATTACAAAGGTTTGAAGATGTTTGGTTATCCTACTCAGCGGCAACTTCTATTGTTAAATTCTCTTGGGCTAAACCGGTGAAGGGAAATGAAATGGAGGTTCTTAATAAAAAGTTCTCTAGAGTTCTTAAAGCATTGTTCTTTTGGAGCAAGGCAAAACACCAAAGGCTATAAGAGGTGAAATCTATTTTAAAGGCTGAAATTGATGAAATCCAGCTAGAAGAGGACCGGGACCTGCAGTTTTCTGATGAGAGGAATCGTATTAAGAACAAAAATCAGTGAATTCAACTGTACACTTGCTCAGTTAAATACTTGGTGGAGACAAAGGGCCAAAGCTAAATGGATGAAGGATGGAGATTCTAATTCTCAATTCTTCCATTCTTTTGGTAATGGAAGAAGGAATAATAATCTTATTAAATAGTTGAAAAATGTTAAAGGGGGGCTTATTGAAGATCCTGATAGCATTAGGAGCTGTTTCTATGAGTTTTTCAGTAAAAAATGGGATCAAAGGGATTTTCTTTTGGACAATTGGCCACCTAATGGGAACATTCTAAACCAAGAAAGCTATAGATTTCTGGATTCAACATTATCTTATGCTGAAATTGAGAAGGTCATTCAAGATCTTGGCAACAACATTGCTCCCGGATTTGATGGAATCACCTATTCGTTTCTTAAATCTTATTGGAGTATAATCAGGAAGGATGTTTGGAGAGCTATTCTTTTATTCTTTAACTCGGGTTCTATGTCTCCAAAGTGAAAAGAAACAATGGTGGTGCTTATCCCTAAAGTAAGCAATCCTTTGTATCCTACTAACTTAGACCTATAAGCCTTTGTATGTCTATTTATAAAATTGTAGCAAAGGTGTTATTAAATAGAATGATGAAGGTTATTCACAACCTTGTTTCGGAGGAACAAGTTGCTTTATCAAATGTAGGTCTTTATCAGATCATGTACTTATTGCTCAAGAACTCTTCCATAAGTTCAGATTTTCAAGTTCAAAAAGAGGTATGATGGCAATCAAATTAGATATGGAGCAAGCTTATGATAGTATGGCATGGAAAACTCTAAAGCAAGTTTTGAAATATTTTGGTTTTCCAATAGGCTACTCCAATCTAGTTATGGAATGTATCTCTAATCCTATATTCATTGTTCATGTTAATGGGGTGGGGTTGGAAGGAATTAAAGGGAAAAGTGGCTTTAGACAAGGGTGTCCGTTATCACCCTACTTATTTATTCTTTGTTCTCAGCTTCTTACCAATGCTTTCTCTAATGAAGGAAATAATTTGGGGTTGAAAATTGCACCCACGGCTCCTAGGATTTCTAACCTTCTATTTGCGGATGATATTTTGATGTTCTCTTTAGCCAAGAGGGAGAATTTGTTGAAAATCAGGAATATTATATTGGATTATTATAAATGGACAGGTCAAAAGGTTAATTTCTCTAAATATGCTATTATCTTTAGCAATAATATGAAAAGAAGGAGGAGGATGGAGTTATCTAATCTTATGGGAATTATGGAGGCCAAAGAGATCAATTACTTGGGCATTAAAATGACGTTAAGGGGATGGGTTATAGCTGATTTTTCTATTATTTTGGAGAAAGCTGCAGCAAAATTGGATATATGGGGAAACAAATTCATCTCTATGCCAGGGAGAGTAATTCTTATAAAAACAATGTTTCAAGCTCTTCATGTATTCTATTCTTCTTTGTCCATGGTACCATTGAGTATTCTGAAGAAATTGGACAGACTAAGCAAAGATTTTCTATGGAGTAAGAGCAATTGAAGAAATGGGATTCATTATATAGCTTGGAATGATGTTTGCATTCCGGAAAGCTATGGAGGTCTGGGTGTTTTAGCAGCTACAGACTCAATAGAACCACTCAGAGCAAAGCTTGCCTTGGAATTTTTAAAGGATCCGAATTCCTTACTAAATAAATCCTTATCTGTTAAGTATGGAAGGAAAATCTGGGATGTGGAAAGAAGACCAAATTCTTCGCCTTCTTGGAGATTAATTCTTAGTGGGGAAAAAATGCTGAGATATATTGTGAAATGGAAAATTAGAGACGGATCTTCTATTAACATCTTGAAGGATAATTGGATTATGGATAGAAATTTGGAGAGGTGGCCAACATTCATTGCAATTGGAGATGACAACTTGCCTAATCTTTCTAAATTTATTTCAGAAGGAGAGTGGATTACTGACAAACTATAATGTTTCTTTGGAGAAGAGCTAGTGATGGTGATCTGCAGTATTAAAACTGATTTAGAAATTGATGGAGATGAGTTGGAACTGATGAATAACTACTCCAGGAAGACAATTTCTGCTATGGCTAGAGAAAAGGAAATAGCATTGGAAGAGAAAAGTAAGGATGCTATTATCCTTTGGATCCTCGCTGCTTCATTGGGACATTGGTTTTCTTGAATTATTGGCCTTCCGCTCTTTGAAAGATGCTATAAAAGAAGAGATGATGAATGCTAGAGGTCTTATTATTGAAAGCGACAGTTCTAATGTCATTAGCTATCTGCAGAAACCATTTGCTAATAAAGGATTGGTTCTACCTACTGAAGAAGATTTCAATTTTCTTGAAAGGTTTGAGGTAACTCTTTTTCAGTCTGTTAGTAGAGATTGTAATAAGTTAGCTCATTGGTGTGCTAACTTTTCTTTGAGAGGGGATTTTTATTGGGATGTTCTAGAAGTTAATAAGGTTCCTCCTTTTTATTCTTTGTTAAAGGAGGAAAGTGATAGGTATACTATTTGAAGAAGCCATAAAAGATGAACGATGGAGAAATGCTATGGATGAAGAGATGAAATCTCTAGTAAAGAATGCAACATGGGAGCTCACAACATTACCAATAGGACAGAATGCTAGTTGTGTAAAATGGATATACAAAGTGAAGAAAAATGCAAAAGGTGAAGTAGAAAAGTACAAGGCATTGCTAGTAGTAAAAGGATACAAGCAGAAAGAAGGCATCAACTACAATGAGGTATTTTCTCCAGTTATTCATATGGAAACTATTCGCTTGATTATTTATCTTGCTTCACAAAATAATTGGTCTATTTATCAAAAGGATGTTAAATTCACATTTTTAAATGGAGTCATTGAAGAAGAAGTTTATGTCGAACAATCACTGGGATATATTAAAGAAGGGCATGAATCAAAAGTTTATAAATTAAAAAAGGCTTTATATGGGTTAAAGCAAGCTCCAAGAGCATGGAATGCAAGAATCGATTCATACAAAATGATTATATCCAATGCCCTTATAAGAATGCACTCTATTTGAAGAAATATAATAATGGAGATATATTACTTGTTTGCTTATATGTGGATGATCTTATCTTTACTGGCAATAATCCACTTTTATTCAAGGAGTTTAAGCAATCGATGGTAAAAAAATTTGAGATGACAGATTTTGGACTCATGTCATTTTTTCTTGGCATTGAAGTAAAACAAAATAAAGAAGGAATATTTATCACACAAGAAACTTATGCAAAGGAAGTTCTAAAAAAATTCAATATGGAGAATTGCAATCCGATAAGTACTCCAATGGAATGTGGAATCAAACTATCAAAGAAACAAGAAGGAAAGATAATCGATCCAACTATGTTCAAAAGTTTGATCGGAAGCCTGAGATATCTAACAAGTACAAGACTAGACATTCTATATGCAGTCGGAATTGTTAGCCGCTTCATGGAAAATCCCACTGAGACACACCTAAAGGTAGCCAAGAGAATTCTTCGATATATTAAAGGTACACAAAATCATGGACTTCTATATTCTCATTCTAACAAATTTCAACTTTCAGGATATTCAGATAGTGATTGGGCTGGAGATCAAGATGACAGAAAAAGTACAAGCGGATTTTTATTTTATATGGCAACACTGCTTTCTCATGGAGCTCACAAAAACAACAAGTTGTTGCTCTATCTAGTTGTGAGGCTGAATATGTTGCTGCATCATCATGTGTATGTCATGCAATATGGCTAAAAAAGCTACTAAAAGAGATTGGATATTCTCAAGGCGAAGCTACAAAAATCTATGTTGATAATAAGTCAGCAATTGCATTATCAAAAAATCCAGTTTATCACAAGAGAAGAAAACATATTGATGTTCGTTTTCATTATATAAGAGATCAGATAAAAGATAAAGAAGTTCAAGTGGAGTATATGAAATCTGAAGATCAAATTGCAGATATTTTCACAAAGCCATTAGCTGCAGAATAGTTCATAAAATTAAAGATACTTCTTTGAGTGGTTGATAAAAAATTTGGTTTAAGAGGGAGTGTTGGATATATAAACCAAAATTAATGTTTAAGTTTTTTGTGTATCTAGTAAATTGTATGTAAGAAAAATCTAGAAAATGCAATAACTCTTAGTGGTTGGTTGTTGAGTCTTTATTATAGAAATCTCTAGAATATGTTTCTAGAAATGTCTTTGTACTAGTATAAATAGGCATTGAGTCTTGTCATATGGATGTAACAGAGAAAATTTTATAATAGAAGTTCCTCTTGTTTTTATCCTCTTCCGCACATTTAAAATAATTTCTCTCTAACAGTTTGAGCTGAAGGTTGAACAGGGACGGAGAGCTTGAGCATATAGCTTGCACTGAGTATTTTCTCGGGTGTAGGTGAGGCGAAAGGTTCCTTTTTTTTTTTTTACTGTTGAAGGCGGGAAGAAGGTTTGGATGTGGATAGCAGGTGGAGTAGAGTGCTTGGTCAAGGTAAGGTGAAACGAACGTGAAGGAGAGCTGGCTAAATGTGGAATGATCTTAAATTTTAGGGAAACTCACCGTCCGTGCAATAACAAGGATTTCTGGAAGTTAATCGGTACTGGAGAACAGGCCGGCCGTGGGTGTGAAGGGGAGCTGAGGGTTTTGTTGTGAGATTATAAATAGGAGATTGAGCTGCTAGGCGTTTAACAGCACAGTGAATGCTCTCAAACAGGTTCGGCGAAAGTTTGAGATTGGGTTGCCGTGGAAGAGAGTCAAAGTGAAGAGAAATATTGGAGTTCAGTGGAGTTCACGAGTGGGGATCAAGTGCGAGAGTAAAAGAAAAAGCCCCAAGACTTTTGCTCTATGTCTCGTTTTAACGAAGAAGTCGACCGCTTGATCGAGGAGCTGCTGGTTGATGGGATTTGATCAGAGCAGCTTTCGACGGATTTTAAGGGATTTTTAGGATATTTGCAGAGATTTGCATATAGCTTTTGATACAAACGGGGTTAGCAATAAATGCCTGATCTGATCTCCATTTTGACTTTAGATTTTATTGGTTTTTTTTTAATTGAAAACTAATTTAAAGTTTTACCATGATTAATCCATGGCAATTATTAGTAACTTCCACTTCTCAATATCTGCCAAGAGGGATTAGGTTGGGGTAATTTGTGATTTTCAAGCAACTCAGTGACAGTAGCCTTGCTATTTCCTCGGTTTGAGCTTAGAAAGCATAATGGGCAACTCTTTCAGTCTTGGGTATTTAAGTAACTCTAGTTTAATTAAGCAAGTGAACGAATGCCCATCTTCAGCAGCAGTTCTTGCCTGTAGCCAGTCCTCAAACACTTTTTTAAAAATTTCAAATAGGTGAAACCTTTAGCATGCATCCTTCCCATTAAATTTACTCTCAAGCCATTTTTGCTTTAAACATCCTTTTTAAATTTCAGTGACTTGAGAAAAAGGAAGTCACCCAAAAGATGGGAAAGTTTCCTATTCCAAATGACATGTTAATTTGAGCATCCTTGATTTAAACATTGTATTGACATCAATCATCCATATTGTAGACCTTGTGCATATGTATTTCTTTATACTTATATTCCTTGGACATTTTGATGGTTGAAGGTTGTCTAGCACACACTTAGCGGAGTCAAAACTTCCCTGAATTAATGAAATTCCACCTCCTGACACATAATTTGGAACTACAAGCCTTCTCAGGATTTTTAATATTTTGAAGAAGTTTGATTTTCGATTGGCCAAAATCATTCATATGCTCCAACTCCCCAATTGAACAAGATAAGGGATTGCAAATTTTTAAATATCCCAATCTTTTCTCTCTTTAATTATTATTATTTTTAGATGTTTGGGTTTTGGTGTTTGAACAGATGAGTGTCAAATAATTTCAAAAATGTTTAAGAGATGACTCTTCATCATCCATAAGTTTACTCCATTGCATCCTCTGATATCCTCCTTAGTCATTCCTTGAGATGGTTGAATGACACCCAATGCACAGTCCACATTCAGACTAAATTATCTTTATCAAACATATGATCTTGTGGAAACATACAACAAAAATGCGAAACAATTTTATAGATTATTTGGCGGAACTTTATAGTTTAACCTTAAAATGGAATTGATAGAATTCTGACTCAAATAAATTGCTTTCTAGAGCTGTCCTCCGATGCCTTTCATCCAAGTTGTCCTCCAGAACACCACCGATAACCTTTGCAGCCAATGGAGATCCAGAAAGCTTTTTTTTTTTAACTATCTCTCCAGCAATGGATCATAATCTTTTATAATCGTTAGGATTCTTCTTATTAGCAAATACATGAGAGTTGAGGAGCTACAAACACTGATCTTTCTCCAAGCCCTCTAATCTAAATACTTCAACCTTCTTTTTAATGATCGTTGCAATCATCATTGCAACTGAGCCCATTTGAGTTGCTACCAAAATTCTACTACCAAAACTCCCATAAGCCAAAGGGATGAGCACCTTCTCCCATTTACTTTTATCCTACTTCTCATCATCATCCAAAATGTCATCCAGCACAAGCAAGAACTTTTTGGATATGATCTCAGTCTGAAGACTATCTTGAAGTGCCTTAAGCGTCTCCAAACGAGGCCTCTCCTTCTTAAGAGCTTCCAACATATCTGCAATGATGATTTTTTTTTATCAAAGTTGATGGAAATAGAAACCCACATTTTAAGATCAAATTCCTTTGTAATTTCATCTTCATAAACATGTTATAGGAGAGTTGTCTTTCCCATA